>NW_008751972.1:0-14473 GCF_000715545.1 Opisthorchis viverrini | reverse complement strand
TAATATCTCTTCCGATGGACAACGCCTTACCAAGTGCATTTGTTTTCTTTAGGTATTTTACTAAACTGAGGTAACGGGTGTCTTGTCTATATCAGTCAAAGTGTAACACCATTTGTCTTTCTGTCCACGTCGTTGCAAAAGCAAAGCACCATTTTCACCAAACCACTCATCGGAATCGATCATTGAAAACGTTTTCCACGCAAATCAAGTACTCTTTCTCACTCATATTGATAAAACCCGACACCCTTTTATTGCCTGTAGAACACATTTCATGTTAATCGTCATATTCCTCTAGTCGATCATTATTATGTCGACTTCTAAAAATAGATTGACTGGACAGCGATGGGATTCCAAAAATAAACGCACAGATTCACCGCTTGTACGTTTAAACAGTCGCGATCCCCGACCATCTTGATATTCACATTGATCCCAAGTGAAGTGTCCTGCCAGTGGACAAATGATTGTCAGTTTATGGCAGTATATAAAGGATTCTTTTATGCCAGGGGCTTTGAGTTCACGGAAGATGCAAGACTTGACTGGAATGGGGTATCAAAGGTCAGAATACCTGAGAATCAACGTCTCTCCCACCACAATTAACCTTCTCCAGGAATGGGGTTTCTAATGAATTAGGGAAAGAAGCCGAACAAGAACGCTACTTACCGGTCGAGAAGACATGCCCACATCTGCTCAAACCTTCCCGAATTCGTTTGCAATAAAATCGTTGTGGATATTCTCAAGTTAAGTCGGATCGTGGAACCTACAGGATGGTATATTACCACTCTTTTGTTTGCCTCTGCTTCCTGTGGGTTTTATCAAACTGTGAAACCGGACAGAATATAACTTCTTAAATGCGTTCTTTCCACATGGTAGCGTAGACCGATTACGCGTAATATGATTTTGAAAACCATTAGTCAAGACGGTTGCAACCTTTTTTTCATAAAGGAAACTACTCGCAAGTTTGCTGAAAACTCTTCGACAGTCCACTGCCGGTTTCGCCCTTCTTGAGGTTCATCAAGTAGGCGCAGTCTCCAAGTTTCCGTCAACCTTATGATCTACTTGGACCCAAATTGCACTGTTTTCGAGAAATACACTCATTTGCAGATCAGTTTGGTTTTCACGGGAGACTCAATTGAATCTCTCGTTTGTGCTGCACACAGGTCACCTCATGATTCAGTTAGCACGATATTCGAGATATCACAGTATATTTTCATAGAGGAAACTACTCACAAGTTGGCCGGAAACTCTTCGACAGCCCACGACTGCGATATCTCGAATATCGTGTCAACTGAATCACGAGGCGGCCTGTGTGCAGCACATTCAGCTGGAGGATATCATAAAAGAGAGATTCAATTGAGTCTCCCGTGAAAACCAAATTGATTTGCAAATGAGTGTATTTCTTGAAAACGGTTACAACCTCTTAGGAATTGTCTAGAAGCTCTAGGCAGCCATGTGTTTCGTGACAAAGAGCGCATCATACGTAGCGGCTGAGAGCTCAAATCGGACATATGAGAATCCCTGCAAATGGAATCAGCGTGCAGCTATAAACGTCTTTCTACACGGGTTGTAACATCTCTTTTGGGTCACCCTTTGATGGTTGTATCACATAGCACCTTAGTGCAGATAAATTTGACGCCGTCCGAAAATGTGTGTTGAATCAGTATGTCGAAAAATCATTGCAGTAGAAGGACATTGTCAGGACATGGAGTGATGGGACTCAGCTGAGGTTGTGTAGTTACTTGGATAACACAAGTTTCAGGTGAAAATCTATGCTTCCCTCCAAGCCGGTTGCTCTTATGGGCACCAGTTTGCATCCCTTCACAACTGTTGGGACACTAGTGTACAGCTATATTCATTATTGTTCGAACGTACCTCTTGTGAGCAAACGTATTCCCGACCCGCACTTTTCTCGTTGTAGTCGCCGTTGTTGTGGCGGTCGTGGATGTCTCGTTTGCAGTGGTCGTACTTCCATTTGAGGAATTCTCCTTTGCCTCCATGATAACTGGCTCAAATTTGGTATGGGTAGAATGGACTTTTGTGGGGCTCTGTCCAGCTAGATGCTTGAAGGTTCTGCAAAACAGGAGTTTCCATGTTAGCACAACCCATCACCAGTGGACTGTGAACATGTAACGCTATTGTGTGAGATAGAATGCCGGCGGCATCGAAAGGATAATATCTGTCAACATATACTGACAATAATAGTTGCGTGACCTCAGTATGCAAGCAAGAAATTTGTGGTTTCAGAGGGGTTTGGTAAACAATCGGTGGATTTATTGCTGGGCAACTTTTCGCTTTTGACACAAAAGCTTCGTCAGGCCAAGTGAGTAAGTAAGTAGGTTTATTTGGTTTTAAGGCAGTCAGGGTACCAATCCGTGAGATTCCTTATGACTAATGACGTGATCAGTGCTGTGTGTTCAGTCTGATGTTCCTGTTTGTTGATTAGTGAGGATGACTAAGATTTAGGATAGATTGGTTGAGGGGGGTGTCTTCATGATGAAGCCGGATTTTTCGTCCTTGCTTTTTCAGTCTAGGACAACTTAATGAAAAATCCCTCTTGAGGTCGTTCACAGATTTCGTTCACCTGTGTTCGTCAAAAGGTGCTGAGACAATTGGTTTGGGGATGGGGTTGGGGTGGCTAATTGGATCTAACTCTACTTGGGTTTTGTACTTTTAGACCCAAGCCGTTTCGATGATAACTGCACATCGCCTCGTGTCATCTCGGCTGATCTAAGACCGCTCTCCAGACGTTTGCAACTTCTACCCCCTCTATTCTATTCACACTGGGATGCTTGGCGATTTCCACCGCCTCGGCCACCAGTCGCTGTGGTGTGAATCTTAAACCCCGTCTCAGGATGTCCACATTTTCTAAATCTATCTTATGCCCAGTGTCTAGAGCATGCCCTGCCATTGCTGAATCTTTGACTAACGCTTGGTATTCCTCTGCGTTTCTCGGTGGTTTGTTAATGGAACGCTTATGCTCACCGATTCTGGTGTGCAATTCCCTGGCTGTCTGACCTATATAAACCTTCGTACAGTCGTTACATTTTATTTTGTATACACAGTTCCTAGTCCTATCAACCGGAAGGCGATCGTTCAAACGCACCAACACCGAGCGTAAAGTTTTCTCCTTCTGGAAAGCTACTCTAATGTTAGCCGTATTCAGTACCCTTCTAATGACTTCAGATGTCCCTGTTTTGTATGGAATGCTGTTCGTTCCGATCCACTCCTTGTTGGGCCTTGGTGTCGGCAACAATAGCCGTCTTAGTTGTCGCTTAATTAAACCCACTGGGTATCCGCTATCTTGAAGTTGCTTTTTACCTCAAGTTGTGCTGCACTTCGGTCGACCACCTCTCTACACAGTGCTCTCACTCTCCTGAAAATCGCTGAAGCTATGCTGGCATATACTGCTTTTGGATGTGCAGAGGAGTAGTTTAAGACCGCATCGCTATCTGTTGATTTCCGGTATACTGTGGTTTTTAATTTCCCGCCACTCTTGTGTGTCATGCAGTCAAGGAAAGCTAGTGCGCCCGATGTGAATTCTAGCTCCATGCTAAACTTAATGTGAGGGTCCAATGTGTTCAGATGTTGAAAGAATTCCGATTTATCACAACGAACGTGTCATCTACGTAACGCCAGAACACCCTTGGTGGACACTCGAATCCGTTTAAAGCTTTCTGTTCGAAGTCTTCCATGTACTTGTTGGCCAAAATCGGGGATATTGGTGATCCCATCGCTAGACCTTGTTCTTGAGAGTATATAATCGAGTCAAAAACAAAATGACTGAGGTTTAGGCATATCTTTATGCCTTCGACTATCTCGACTACGGAGAGTTGTGTTCGTTCTTGCAGTGTTGTGTCTGCCAGTAGTCTTCTCGCTACTTCCACAGCGTCCGCTTTAGGGACGTTGGTATACATTGAGTGGACGTCAAAGCTAGCCAGGACTTCGTCTGGCTCTGTCTGAAATCCGGCTACTTTTTTAGCAAGTTATAGGAATCTTGGATGTGTGTGGGTGACTTGCCGGCAAGTGGTTTAAGGATACCTGCTAGATATCTGGCCAGCTCATGTGGTGGTGAACCTATGCCATCCACTATTGGTCTTATGGGGATACCTTCCTTGTGAATTTTCGGTAACCCGTACAGTCGTGGTTGAATTGCACTTTTTAGGTACAATCGATACCACTTGCCTTGCCCCAGATGGTTTATCACAGATCTTAGGTACCTCCCAACTTCAACGTTACTCTTATTCATGATTGACATGACCGTTCCGTCACTTATTTGTCGGTAAGTACAATCAGCTATGTGTTGTCTAACTTTCTGAAGACAGTCACTCTTATTCATGACGACCGTGGCCTTACCTTTATCTGCCTTTGTAATTATTATGCTATCTACATTTTTTAACGTGTTTAAGGCTCTTCGCTCAGCTGGTGCAATGTTTGGAACCCCTGGTTTCTGGGACTTCAGGACTGTGACCAAATGTGCACTTCCATTGCAGGAAGCTTCTGGAATACAGAATCAATACTAGGAATCATCTCTTCTGCCTTTATAGCGCCTTTACTTACTGCAAAATTCAATCCTTTCTCTAACAGATAACGTTCCTCTTCACTTAAGGGTCTATCTGATAAATGGACTACGCTACAATAGCTAGTGGATGACTTACTCCTCTCTGCTGTGTTACTAGAACGGCAAGTGGTAGAAAGTAATTGTGTTTTTGGAGGTAGGCGGATCAGTGTGACGATTATGACTGATGATATCAATGCTGCTTGGTAAATACGCTTGGGCAAATTCAAGCCTGTGGACTGCCATACACCGATAAAATCAAACGTTGCAATTTCACTTGGGAGGAAGCCAAATGTAACAATGAACGCATCAGTGGTGTAAGTGTACTATGTGCTAGCTTGGTCACGTGCCCTTTGATCGCATTAGGAGAACCAGCTCCGAACGTAACGGGACTACATAACAGCCAATGATATAGCCGTTTTTCGTTGAGGGACAGATGCCATTGGTTGTTCTTCACTCGCCCTTGGCAGATGAGTTGCATTCTTGGTATCACTTTTTTGACCCGCTTGTACGCGACAGTGATCAATAGAACAGCTGACTCGCACGTTCATTGACTTTTCTGGTCTGGCTAAGCGCATCAGGCGATCAAGCGGCTATCCGGACCGGGGTTCACGGTAATAAGAAGGCACTAAAGGACTGTGGTCCACAACAGATCGGAATTCTCGGAGAGTTCTTTTCGAGCAACCACGCGAAGGCTACAATCGAGCTTTGGAGAGTAAACTAATGAATTGCCAGCAAAGTATGAAAGCCAGTGTCAGCAAACTTAGGCTTGGAGACACTGAAGAACATTGCCAAGTTTCGCCCGCAGTGGCGTATGTATAACTAAAGTCCCTCACCTGCCGAGAGTACTCTAAGACGAAAACCGATCAACGCAGTGATTACATGAAGCATTCATAACATGAATATAAAAGAAACGATTATAACCCTTACTTGTTCGGGTCAAAAATGCGTGGAAGAATGCCACTCTTTGAAGGTCCTTTCGAAACAAAGGTGGCTGTAGCCGCAGACGCAGTAACCGTTTTGCGGACGGTAGTTTTGGTGTGTGATTTCTGTTCCCCGGGTAACTTTTCAGGCGAACTTGAGTCTGAAAGTGATCCCAGATATTTGGCCACGTCAGCGTCCATTTGATCCATGTCGTGTTCTTCTTCGGTTACCAACAGTTCCGTCCTTGTGGTTGGCCTCATGAACGTGAAGGTAGCTTGCGATACTCTGTCGTCTCCCTCATCTTGTGGTGCACCAATCAAAGTGATAACCTGGGGCTGGGTATTCGTTTCACCGCATTCTGTGGGTAGTGGAATCGTTGTATTCTCGGCGGATCCATCTCCTACCACAGAAGATTTCGTTGCAATCCGCCGAACTCTTGTGGTCGTAACCATTGTGCGTGTCGTTTTTCTGGTAGTCCGTTTCAAACTGCCATCTGGGTTGGTGGTTACAGTGACCACAGTATTTACAACCTCGGTGGGTGGCATGGACTGAGTTACGACCTCTTCTTCCGCTTCAAGTCCGCCTCCAGCTTCTACAGGTTTCGTTGGATTTGATATGATCATGGCAGTTTCACTCTCTGTGCCGGGGCACTGGTTGCTTTTCTTCAATTCTGAATAGAAAAAGTCGGAAAAGCAGAGCTAGTTAAACGTCACAAGGTTCTTCTTTAAGAAAATTCACGAAATCGTAACTGAGGCGCTAGTGTTCTGTAGAATTATTGCTTGGTAAGTTACTTAGTTAGTTAGTTAGTTAGTTAGTTAGTTAGTTAGTTAGTTAGTGAGTGAGTGAGTGAGTGAGTGAGTTGGTTAGTTAGTTAGTTAGTTGGTTAGTTGGTTAGTTAGTTATCGGCATCTTTCACAAATTACGAATGCGTATTATGCACAAACTATACACAGTTTGGCGGTGATCAGTTCTATTTTTCCACTCGCAAACCGTGCAACGAAGTGCGGTGGTTCCAGTCACTACGAATTCGTACACCGAGGATAAGAATGTGGAAGTGAAATTCGTGAGATATTACACTTTCGCACTGACGACAATTGGACCGGCTTCTTCAGCACGGCAAGACGTGGAAGATACCCAGTGGACGCGGTAGCTTTGATGCAAGCGCTCCTTTGGTCACGTGAACGCGTTGTATTTATCACGGTCACTAACCCTTGACTGGCCCCCTTCTTGGGGGACGGCAGTTACAAACGCGATTGAGTTGACTGGTGAGGCTGATGTAAACTTCCGAGTGTGACCAGCTAATCAATCGATGAAGAGTGAAATTCACCAAACGCATCAACCGTAATCAGTAGTTGAGAATATTATCCGCGGATACTGAATGCCAGATGAGGAAAAGAACGCAAGACTGTAAGTGATGAGGAAAACCTACCAGCGTGAGTATTCCAGACAAGTGCAATATTCCAACACGGAGGTTTCGAATGAACGTAAATTTATTGAGGTATAGAATTATTCGATCGGTTCTTTGATCCTGGTGAATAACTACGCTAGATATCGGTATAGGCAACGATGAAGCTTACTCCTGGGACCAAGATGGTAAAAAATCATTAGATATGAAACCTAAGTCACCGTAAAGTGACACGCATCAGATAGTTTTTCGATGTTACCCAGTCAGCCTCGTGTTCATCGAAGTCGCAAAGTAAGTAACCAACCCTCGGAAGACCTCTTCTTTTTCTAAGCGAGGCAACCTTAGAGAAACGTTCATCTCTGGACGAATAAGCGAACCACGTACTCCGGTTAAGCACGCTACTTACCTGGGCTTCCAGCGGGAAGAGACACTAAGATGAACGGAATATTCAGTAGCTTAGTTGAACGTGATAGACTGAAAACGCACGAGAAATCAAAAAGAACTTTGGAATAGTGATGGAGATGCTATTCACTCTTGATTGGTTGTAGTGAGCACTTACGCTCTATGTTTACACTAGTCTTGGAAGCTACGTGGCGCCGTTTTTTTAATCTGGCGGTTTTTGGCCAGGTTTGGTTTGGTTGCTTTGTCCTAGTTTGAAATCAACAAAACCGGAAACAACTACTCAACATTGTTTCGAACCTCCGGGGAGATTTACTCCTCCAAGTGTCCAATCAGAGATTTGACAAATCCGGTGACTCATCAGCATCAGGCTCGACCCGAATCCAGACATTCGTTATACATTCATCCCGCTCATTGCACTAGATCTCCTAGGTGAACAAAACACAAGTCATTACTCAACGATTTCGCGAGATTGACAGTTTTATTTGTCCATTTGGGATCTCGAAATTTCGCAAGTCAAAGGTGGGGAAGTATCCATGATAAAGTGCAGCAAACCATACGGACCATTTTAGATTGTTGTGAGTCACAAAAATGACCTTATACGAAGACAGGTGGCCGAAATAGTGCTTTCTAATTTCAGGTCTTGTTGTGCAACACTCGCCAGGTCAAATCATCAATAAGGCAGTGAAGCATCAGTGTTTTTCGCTGCAATTATTGATGATGATGATGATGATGATGATGAAATGACTCCCACCCTCTTATGACTGGCTCTCGATTTTGAGAATGCCTTCTATAAAATAGGACGGAACTGCACGTGATCATGTTTACCCATCATGCAACATGCATGAAATACAGCGTTTCGTTTTCTTTTTAGTTTGGGATCAGTGTAACGAATTCAAGTAGGTGATAAACTTAGAATTTACATGAAAACTATGGGGAATTTTTACTTCATATCTTCTGTTTTACCCAGTGCCTGTCGCCACCGTCAACCGAAAAACCCAACAAGACGTCACCCTAAGAAGCCGGACAAATCTGGGACCAAAATAATGCCTAATTGCGAGTATTCACTCACGCAAGTGTAGTGGATGTGAATATTCTTTACAGGCCTCCAGGTGTGACGGAGAATACTACTGATGAGGCATGCAAGTAGTATCTGGCTTTCTCCTAACTCCGCCTGGTGTCTAATAAAAGGTTCACCCCCGTTGGTTTTAGTAGTGAACCTGCAGAAATGTTTCAGGGTGTTCGTTTACAATTGCGTGATAGTCAGCGAATATCCACGAAGGTTCATAAAGACGTGTGAGGATGTTCCATTTTTAAAAATAAGATGCATGTGAGGTGTTTACTTTCTTGTCCAGTCGTTTGTAACGGTTTAGTTGGTGTTCCCTAATAATCAGCCCCTTGGCCAAGGACTCCCACCCAACAGGAGAATGGTCTGAATTAAACAATCAATCAATCATGCGATGAAGTCTGCCTATTGTCCAGAGGCCTTCAAAATCCTCGACCCTTAAAGTCTGTCAATGGCTTTGAGACTTATTGGTGGTTGGTCCGATGGCAGTTGATCTGTTCGCCGACCTTGACAATTGGCTTGCAAACGTTTCGTCTCCAGTCGAGGAGCATCGCCAGTGCGCAGCTAAGCGGGTGCTTCCTCCGTGCCTAGCTGCGTTTATGTAGTTTTTTGTAGAGTATCTAATATTCTGTCATGTGATTGGCTAGTTGGTATATGCCTTCTGTTGCATCCATCTAACCAATCACAAGACAGGATATTAGATACTCTACAAAAAAACACATAAAAGCGGCTAGGCACGGAGGAAACACCCACTCAACTGCGCACTGACGATCTCTCCTCGACTGGGGACGAAACATTTGCAAGCCAATTGCCGAGCTCGGCGAACAGATAGGCTGCCATCCGATCAACCACCAGCAAACACACTCGAGCTACTCATATTCCGACAAAAAATGGCACTGAGGCATCGGTTTCCTACGCCGGGCTTATCCTCGTAACACTTACGCACAACCACTAACCCACCGATACGCACCGCTACGCTCCCCAACAACGCACCGATGATGTCGCCTCGATTGGTGATGAAACGTTTGCAATCAAATTGCCCAGCTCAGTGACCATCTACGTTACCTGAGCTACCAACGTTTTCCTCTATAGTATAGTTTACTACTTAATGGTAGTACTAAGTAAGAGTAGACGGTTCACGTGGTGTACACCGTTGCCAAGGGGAAACGAAAAGGTGGGAATCGCCAAGTGTTAGGTGTCAGTGTTTCGCAAGTTGAGCGAAGAAAGTTGGGAAACCGTTGTTTGCATAGCAGTTCCCCTGTGAAGGGCATTCAGGCTGAGAGCTTTAGACATTTCTCGGAAACTAGATTCCCTGCATCGGATTCACTTTCCAGTAGATTCGTGCTGCCAAAGTGGAATAACACTTTGATATCCTGAATATCAACCCATATAAATTTGAGGCATTATGCAGGCTGGTTGAAGAACTGAGGTAAAAGTTAGGGAGGGGGCGGGTCTCATTGTTTAAGAAGCGAGCTTACTGACCAAAAGGTACACGGTTCCAACTGAAATTTCGCATCTCATCTATTCCTGTCTGTGAGTCTGTCAACGCGTATGCCTTCTGAGGGTGGCACCGAAAATGTGTTACAGTACTGAGGATATCAGGAGACAACCTATCAGCTCGCTCCCATCCTCCACGTGGTTGCACTAACTGGAATGTCCCACATGTTATTCCGTTTGACTAGTTGAGTGCAGAGCCGTACACTCGACTTCTGGCAGACAAATCGAGATAATATCTACGCCCCAACATTTCAGCTTGAGAAAAAGCCAGTCCTAAAGACGACATTACCTTCTGTTAGGCTTGCCGGTAGCCAAAAAAATTTGACTGATTTCCTATTTTCCCATCTCCAAACGTGAGTTTCCTGAGTAACTTACAATTTGTACGTGTGAAGCACAAACCAAACCGTGATGGATAATTAGTTGGACTACTTCAGACAGGGTCGGATCCATGATGAACTGTGTCGACTAAATACACTATATCTATCTGCAAACGACCGGGGAACAGTTGAATCCGACATACGCCAGATGCTGAGAGCCTTGTCGGACAATCTCTGGGAGTACTGAACGCAGACAAGAGCTTACGAGCGAAGCTCGTGTGCTCGTGAGAGCAGGGATGTGGGGTTATAAGAAGGAATACACCGCTTGATTTCCATGGATCTTTTTCTCACAGTGATCAGTCAGCCCGCGAATGATGAGACAGGAAAGCACATTCAATACAACAGAAATCAAGCAAATGATACATCTAGAGTGTGAGAGTGTACGGAGAGCTCTCCAAAAGCTTTCGTACACAAATGTCCGTCAGGGATGCCCGCTCTCCCTATGTCCTTTTAACTTCGTGATCGATGAAATAATGAGACAAACGCTGGAGGGTCTTCAAAACCACGGTGTTCAAATAGTCTGTGAAGAAAACCTTGTCGATCTGGAATATGCAGACGACATCGTTCTCATGTTCGAGGAGGAGGAAAAGGCGCAAGTATTCTTGGATGAACTGACCAAGGTCATCCCGTCCTTTGGTACGCACTTTGCACCCACAAAGTGTAAGGTCATGCTTGTGGACGTGCAGTCGCTGAACACGCCACTTACAATCCAGGGAGAGGCACTGGAAGTTGTGGAGTTCTGACTGTAGTGTTCTGACTGTAGTGTGACAGATGAGGTGAATGCACGAATCTGCAAGGCTCGGGCCGCGTTTGCTAACTTGAGGCACCTATGGCGTCAGAATGGTTTATCCCTGAATCTGAAGGGACGTGTGTATCAACCTACAGTACGGGCTGTCTTGTTGTATGGCTGTGAGACTTGGCCTACTCGAGCAGCGGAAATGAGACGTCTTCAGGTGTTCGACTATCGTTGTCTCAGAACCATAGCCCGCGTGGGTTGGTGACGGCGAATCCGTAACGAGACAGTTAGAAAGCGTGTTTTCGGTTGTGTAACGGGTACTTCCATTGAAGAATGTGTCCAGCACCAGAAGCTGTGTTGTTTGGGACATGTGTTGCGTATGCCGAACCATTGTTTGCCGAAGAGAGTGCTGTTTTCCATGCCCAATTCGGAGTGGCGTAAACAGAGAGGTGGCCAACTCTTGACTTGGGGAGTGAGTATGAAGGAGATCACGAAACTCTTGGGTGCTGTCGATGCTATTCCCCCTCCAGGATGAAGACCGCGTGATTCTTACTGTGTCTGGTTGGAGACACCACAAGATATGGACGGATTGATGTTCCTGATGGAATCCTAGTTTGGTGCAGACAAATTTGGGTTTCAACCCTGCTTGGCCCGCTCAAAGTGGCCTGCCACTTAACGGTGTTGAAATCAAACGTGAAAATGAATTTTTTCCGACGGAGAAGTATACCTCACCAACAGTGGTTGATTTAGGCAAAGACATTTTGAACCCAGACAGCAGCATAGCTCTCTTGGGAAACGCATCAGACGTCTACGCCGTGGGATGTGAACCTAGCTCTACTGATCTGGTTATCGTCAACACGTTAGTCAAATGGAAGGTTTCACAAATCACGGATGCTTCATTCTCCGATTCTGTCACTAACAGACCACAGGGCGGCAAGTTACAGGCGAAAGTCATAGACACGTGAGTTACTCCGATCTGCAACCCGCGAATGGCATCATTGTTTACAATCTCGTCAGCTTTTCTGGGGGTTTATAATGACCTGTGCGCTGTTGTACGTCCTCAACAAGGAGTAAGGAAGGTTACTGTGTTACTAGCGAATATACACTCATTTGCAAACGAATTTGGTTTGTTCGAGAGCCTCACCTGGAATCCATCTGAATCGTTTGTGATGTTCTCAGGCAACTGAATGTGCTGTACCAGGCCGCCTCATGTTTCAGTCGCTGCGATATTCGAGATATCGCGATACATTTATATCTCTATAATGTACTACTCATAAGGTTGCTGAAAATCCGTCGACAGCCCACGACCGGTTTTGCTCTTCCACTTTGGGCTCATCAGGTAGGCGCAGTCCCCGAGTTTCTGTCAGCCTTATGTTCTACTTCAAACCAGATTGCACGGAATTAGCGAAATACATTCATTCATTTTCAGCAACCTTACGAGTAGTACATTACAAAGATGTAGATGTATCGTGATACCTCGAATATCGTAGTGACTGAAATATGAGACGGCCTGGTGCAGCACATTCAGTTGCCTGAGAATATCACAAACGAGGGATTCAGCTGGGTTCCAGGCGAGTCTCTCGAAAAAAAATTAGTTTGCACATGAATATATATTCGCTAATTTCGTGCAATTTGGTTTCAAGTAGAACATGTGGTTGACGGAAACCCGGGGACTGCGCCTACCTGATGAGCCCAAAGTGGAAGGGCGAAACTGGTCGTAGGCTGTCGACGGATTTTCAGCAACCAGATGTTGAATCTCTTACCAGAAATACAGAAAGAACCGTTTGTTTTAATAGCCTAGACAACTTGTCTTCATGTATAAATTTGATTTTAAGCTCTGACAAACTGGGCGAGTTGATCAATAATCAAACAGCTTTTACCCGGGCGAATTATATTTTGACACTATACCTACTCATTTACTGATTTTCACAAGTAGTTTTCGTCTATTACGCCGTAGCTCGCATCATTTGAATTCTGCAACATTCCAGGTTAGTTCGAACGGAGACACGCCACCGGCAAGCACGTGAGAGCGCCAAACTATATTCCCCTTTTAAAGCGTGGAACTTACGGCAGAAGATGTGGGGACAACCCAGTTGGTAGTAGCTGTGCTATCTTCGTGTAGAAAAAAGGATACGCAGTGACGACGTTGCTCGTAAATCGTTAGAATCAAATGTCGAGCCTTGGAATGCGGTGCATTTTTCTTGGGATATTGGCAGTGACATTTTGAAAGGCCACTGGTCAACCTTACCCTTGTGGACTTTGTGATGTCACACAACTTGGAGACTGTATAAACACATTTACTGAACTGAGAATTCAAAACGAATGGAAGAGCACCACAGAACAGTGCCCAAACCGATGCCTAAAAGAGAAGTAACTTCACTTTTATGGCTTTACGTTATATCATCATCATCATCATCGACGGTACAACATCACTGTACAAACAATGATGCTTTACTGCCATACAACCGTAACTGAGATGAAATATTTATTCCAAAGAACAAAGTAAAAATGGATGTGGAAGCTAGTCAATCACATTCAATTCAGGTTGTCTACATATCCGACGCTTTCAAAGAGTCTGGGTTCAACCTAACAACAAGAGCACCATCGATTCGCAACCATATCTTGCAGCGTTTCGAACGATGCGCAGTGGGCCTTAATCCATACCCACGTCATACAGACGGTACTCTTTTCGGCGAACGATGTCTGAGTATGCACACTGCGGCGTTTGGTGCTAAACACGTTCTTTGACTGATACTACTACCGCGCAACTGAACAGTCAATTTTGCGAGTTATCGGGTTGAAACAACGGTTGTCAAAGACCTGAAGTTGTCTGAGTTCTCCGCTGTTCAAAGGGGTCACCTACCACACAGCCGAAGTACAAAACAGTTTACATATTACGGCACTACTGGCAAACCATGTGGCCACTTCAAGTGTGCATTCACCCCTTCTGCTCTCACCAAGTTGAACAAAAAACGTGGAACGTTTTGTGTGCATAATGTCGTTTCCTCTCAAGACTGCTATCACTGAACAGTATGCTTAAGATGTGATCGCGTTTCAGCAGCAATCGTGGCCACGGGCTGCATTCCCTTCTTAGTACGACTCATCTGATGATGGGAGCTGTCACGAGCATTCTTGTCTTGCGGCTACAAATTATTGCTCTCTCACACACGTAATTTAATTGGACCGGTGTGTTCTGTTCTGTTTAACCAGTCTTCAGCTTTTCTATAAAAGTGAATAATTGGTCTTCTCAGAGGATTTTACCAATAATACCAAGGCTGTTAAGGACCCTGGCACCAAGTGAGCACATCTGTTGAACTTCGTCACTTTAACAGCCGAGAACATAGCCATTAACGTTTTGTTATATCAATCAACACAGTGTGCAGGCACTTCTTATTTCGTGAAAACGATCGATACATAGTTGATTACGACCACGTGATGCTAGCAGAGGACTAGTGCACTTTGACAAAAATTCATGGATGGTGTAACGTACGGTGAACGTTTGTTGATTCCTTCACAC
>NW_008751971.1:589491-597857 GCF_000715545.1 Opisthorchis viverrini | reverse complement strand
CCTGGCCTCCAGCAAAGCCACGGTCTCATAAGAGATCTTGCGTTTGGGTGAAAAATAGCAGCGCACCAGTTCATGTCGGAGTACCAGAAGGAGCGGCATACAGTGATCAACCCTGTTCATCGGTAGCTGACGGCAATATGATCAATGTGGTCCTAGTATCCAATTAAGTTGACCTCCCAATTCCTACCTAATTGGGTGTTGATGTCAATGCCAACCACAAAGATATCTGAGCTTTGAGTCCGGCGCAAAAGAGAACCTACAGCTTCACAGGAACTGTCGTTGGCAGATTCAGAGCTACAGTCGGCTGGAGCGTAAGCAGACACAATGAACATGGTGCCATGGACCTTACATTCTGTAAGTTCTGTCACAGACCGATGAATGAACCGCGTCGAGGTAGGTGTCAACTGGTATCCAACAAGATAGAGACGCTTCCGCTTAGTTTTTCAGTACAACACCCCAGCCGGTATGTCCCGCTGCAGCGGCTTCTGCATCACCAGAGCTTCGCCGCCGGAACATAGAAGAGAGCGAGGGAGCAATCAGTTCAATTACAATACTTGCGTCCTGTATCTACGTTTCTGACGCACAGTGTACGTCAGTGCCTAGTGAATTCAACCTACGAGCAAGAGCCACCCGTTGTCCTACTTGCTTCAGCGTGCCAACATTGAACGCGGCATTGTAGAGAGGTTTTCAAGGTTTGAAAACAGACTTCAAAGTGTTTAGGGTTGGTATTGAACTCGGACGTACAGTGACTGCGGCTGAGAGTGATGCACGGCAAGCAAAACGGCTAATCCTAGTGCAGCGACCTGTGGAGAGAGCATTCATTTTGGATTGGGTAGGAAAAACGTGATACAATGAGAATGGAGGCGTTAGTAGTGCATGTTTTTGCTTACCTGCCTTGTTGTACGCAGCAAGTACGGCCACCCGGCTGATGATACCACGCGACAGCCGACGTGGCATGAGATTAATTCTGGTGGCAAGTGTCATGTTCAGACTATTAGTTGGTAGATTGCATGCAGTGCATAAAGGGGTGTACATATGGCTAACCCATGTAAAATTACTTTAAAAGTGCTACTGGCTCCTTTTTTTAAGTAAATTATATGTACTAAATTTTCTCCGACTATGTCAACTCACTTCGCGCGAATGAGGACGAGCTTTTCCCGGGTTCTAAAAGAAACGATGTAAAGATATTTCCGACTGCAGTTTTCTGTTTGGGAGAAATACCCGGAAGAGTGGAGACACGAATATTCTAATTCGTTATTCATCATACGCGAATGAACCTTAACGGATGCACACGTGCATCTGTTGCTCTGCGTTGAAACCCAACCGGTTTTGCCGCTCCTGTTCAGGAGAACGTTAATAGACCCAGCGCGACATATCCAACCAGATAGTTGAGTCCTTGCGGTTGGTGAAAAAACTTTCGCTTCATACATTTTTTTCCATAATTCTGCTCATTATGTATGCCCAGGGCTTATGGCTTATTATGACTGCTGATAGCCTTTCAGTGTATTTCACCACGGCGAATAGACCATGCAATATTCATTCAACACTGAATCCCTGGCAATCGAGAGCTCAGCACGGCCATCTGTAGACAGATATAATTCGCAGCCGGTATCTCTATGATGCTTTGAAAATCACTCAAAGTCATTATTTCTTTCCCAAATCACAAATATGTCCTTGGATTCTGAACTGATGATCCAAATGCTTTCAGTGAGCATAAGTACGGGTACAACCAAGATGCCTGGATGTGAACTGGGTTCAAATTCTTTGTCACGACCACAGAGGCATACTAAACACATGCGTCGTTTAGGCCAAAATTGAGGCACGTTTCTGGAGTGGATAAAAAACACACCAGAAACACGTCATAAGGCGGAACTTCATTTTCAACATATATGGGAAATTTTTCCCCAAATATTTCACGGATGCTTTTTGTGTTCCTTTTCCCAAGAGATATTTACTGCAACAACCTTTGTGAAAATATACTGCGATATCTCGAATATCGTGCCAACTGAATCATGAGGCGGCCTGTGTGCAGCACATTCTGTTGTAGAATATCACAAACGAGCGATTCAGTTGAGTCTCTCGTGAAAACCTAATTGATTTGCAAATTGGTGTATTTCTCGAAAATAGTCCCACATTTGTGTAATCTTACTAATGTATCGCAGCCATCCTTTTGAAGAAAAGAGAACGGAAAGATGTGAATCGGATAAAGATCGCGAAACTTAGTGAAGTCAGCCAAGCAGCCGTCAAAAAACAGTCGAATGCGCAGGAGAAATTCTACAACGGTGGTTGGCATTTACCCGTTAGGATTGTCACAGATTTTTAGGAAAGAAAAATAACACAAATACGCTCTCGCAGATTATCTAAACCGGTGACAAGTGTGCAGCACAGTTCCTCTAAATTTGTTGGGACAAATTACCTGCACAATGACTATCCTGTTTCATTCCTTTTGTGCATATGAAAGCTGACACATGAAAGCCACACCCAAAAAAAATCTGTTACACGTGCCACAACACATGATCAGATGCTCTGCAAAGATGTTTTTAACATTTTCATATGGTGCTGGTGATAGGTATGGAATTTAGGTTTGCATTTACACTATGACTGCAATGACGTAGTGGTAACCTTAGTAGCACTTTCCGTCTTACGCATCATCGCATATCATGACATTGACTGCAGGTCACTCAACGTCGCAGAAACTTGGCATTGACTACAAATATATGCCCGGGGAGTTGAATGCCAAGAAGAATTGAATGAAAGAGCAAGCAAGGAGTTATTCTTGTTTTCAGAGCAACAATTTACAAGGTGTTGGCTGTGTCACGAACTTACAGAGTTACTGGTTGTCTTCAGTGACAGAATGGAATCTCGACTGAAATCTCAGAAACACTCAGCGTTATCTAACTGTAAGCAAAATGGCCAGAAAAAATGGTTTCTGTTATGCCATGAGTGTCTGTTCGGCAGTATAAATAACTGGCATCTAGGCAGTGTGTAGGTCCTCTCGTTCTTCAGCCGAGGAATTCAGGTCAAGTAGTTGCTATAGATTGATTCCAGCAATCTGTTGAACCACGTCGAGTTACGCGCAAAACCCTAAAAGCCAATTCTTTCAAATGGAGGTTTATCTACAAATGCGGTACTATAAGTACAACAATAAAATGATAAAGCTTTACAAACCTCAAACCGTGGGACTATGCCGGCTTCTATACACCGGTTTAGGAACTGCTAATTCCTAATGGGTCTCAAAGTCCACGTCGACTCGGAGTCACGTGTTTACAAGCTAGCGAAACCACGTGTGAACTTAAACAACACGTCCGATGACAGGGTCAAAGGTTCAGGTTAAAACAACAAGGGTGCTATAGGCACAGACCAAAATACAAGGAAAGGGGGAATCGCGCTGTACAACATAAAAAAATTGAAGAAGGGAATCAACAGTTACATCCTGACATTCATAGGATAAAATCTTTGATAATTTCTAGACCCACCTATACTATCAGCAAATTGTAAGTAGTTAATAGGGAAAACTATTCACACGACAAGTAAATGAGTGAGAAGTCGTCGCCCAAAGAATCAGTTAACACTGAACTGCTTGAAATATGAGTGGCACTATGTCTTGTCATAGTGTGAGTTAAGCACCCTGCTAATCAACCTTTTTTATATAAATGACACAGGATTCAGCCATTAAACGGGTGCTCGGAAGCTCGAATCGGACTAGGGACCTGTGAAATGCACACTAGTGATGATCCTCAACAAAAGTGGAACAGCTATACAGTGCTCCTTGTATTTTCGGCTTTAATGGCAGAATGGAATCCCGAATCAAAGTCACTACACTACCAGAAAAAATAAACTCCCAGATCGGAAAATCATTTGAAATACGAAAGGGACTGTAATCAACGGACGAATAATGTCATTCAAAGTAATGGTGATCTGTTCACACAAAACAAGCATTATTCTGTGCTCATCTGGTGTGCCCATTGCGAAATGTTCGGGTGAGACGTTTGACAAGCGACTGAATGACGTGTGACTTGAGGGTGGTCACTGCAACATCGCATATCCTGACAACAAGTTTCAAGTTGGACTCGTTGAGCCCAGGATTCTTTATGTGCGGAGCTGAACAGAAGTGATACCCCAAAAGTAGCAGTTCAGGCGCAATAGAAGAGCTTTCACACATTGGTGATCCTGCTGATAAGATTGACGATAATTTGTTGGCAATTTTACAAGGAAGTTGCGTTTCTGGACTCTAAAATTCCGACAAAACTCTGTCCCAACTGCAGACTAATACATATCAACCGAAGTTCAGATGATAATTGGATCTGCTACTTGTTTGCCCACACCGCTTCATACACCACTTCCGTAACGGTATTTCCTACAGCTTTGTTTTCGGTCTGAAACACCCAAGCTAGCGTTCCCCTCAAAGTAACCACCAAAGATGCACAA
This sequence comes from Opisthorchis viverrini, assembly GCF_000715545.1. Lineage (NCBI taxonomy): Eukaryota > Metazoa > Platyhelminthes > Trematoda > Opisthorchiida > Opisthorchiidae > Opisthorchis > Opisthorchis viverrini. The sequence goes on along the minus strand of NW_008751971.1, from coordinate 593,429 downwards.
GGTATATTAACACCCAAAACGAAGTCAGGAACACTTGTACAGCGCTTCGCATATATAGCGTAAGCAGCTACAACCTTCTGGAAATTCTGACGCGTTCTGGATGTGCCAGCGGCATTCGCCCAATGCTGGGTCATGATTGGTTGTTAACCGACAAGCGTCCCGAACTTTTGGCCAGTTTTGTGCGAGATAGGTTACTCGGCCTTAGGAGCGCCTAATTGCGAGCGGTAAAGCGAAATGCTTGTGGAATCCCTCCAAACAACCGATATCTCGAGCATCGAAGTCACTGACCAGCGCCCAGTAAATTTTACTGCTAAGAAGGCTCTTTAAATAACATATTAAGAGGGAATTATCAACATCATTGGCATTAGGACTTTTATAAACACATTCCGTGGTCATACTCATACCTTATCATCGTAAGCCGCAAGTGTATGCACGGTTCACATTCTAGAATCGGTTAAGGACGGGAGCCATCATCGTCTGTCCACACGTCAATGAATGAAGAAAGGTAATGGATGCCAGGAGTTTTGAAGCAGTTGGTGTAAAGGATGTGGGGAAGCCTTCTCTCCTTTGCAACAGCATCGCCATTTTTCAAAAGTGTTGGAAGAGCGCTATCTGGTCCTGTTGGTTAAGGTTTGCAATCCCGATCTGTCCTCTAATTTTGTGGGAGATCCAGCATTTCAGCAGTGGGCGAAGGTGGATGCAGTCGGTCATCCAAAAAAATCGGCGAGACGGTTCCGAAGTGCCCCACCCAACGCTGACCGTCTTCGAACGTTGTGTGTCGGTGTACCGTATGCTTCAAACATAATTTCGCTATCGTACTCCCTTTAACTTCGTTGGCACTGATGAGGTGGGAGACTCTTCAGGCGTCTGTAGAGGGTAGAATGGCTTCCACTTCTGAAGCGCATTCAGACTGCGATGATCAGCTCGGCTTGATGCCGGACCAGCAGACGCCCCGAGCGTTTGGTTAATCTTTTCAGATAGGCTTCTCGGAAGTAGCAGCGCCTAACTGCCAGTGGTAAAGCGGAATCTGTGTGGAATTCTGCCTAACAATGTTAAAGTTGTTCGGGGAAACGGAATAAAGTGAAACAACCTTTGTAACAAAAACCAATGCGTTTGAAATGTTTTCCTGTTCAACGTAATGATGTACCTGAGTTCGCGGTGTGGTTTGAAACATTGTCAAAGACCTTCGAAGAACGGTCCCGTCTACCTTTTCATCAGAGTATTTTCTGGAGTAATATTTCACAAACGAAGCATTGGTCACGTCGGGGATAGTATCAAGGTCTAGAAAGACTTGACAGGTCAATAAGATCTCAGAAGTGGTCATTTGTCAGGCGCGAGCTTCAAAAACAATCTTTTGCATCCTTCAGGTTTCCATGTTACAAAATTCGAGTGAGCAAGTTTGTGGCAAGAATACCTGTGATATTTTACCCTGCTGTTTACTAACTGGATGCGATCCGATAGCTGATTATATTTTACACGAAAATTTGATGCTCTTGGATGAAAATAAACCTGAAAACGTTTCTAAACTCAGAGGTACGTCCAAGTTTCTTAAAGTACTCGAAAAATGGAATCTCTTTCAAGTATGGACATAATACATTCGAAAACATTCTTCTGGGTTCCAGATGAGTCTCCCGTAAAACCAAATTTGTTTGCAAACGAGTGTACTTTACTATTTTCCAAGTCCGTCATCGCTTGTCAGACCGAAAATAAATGCAAATATTGCACTCTTTTCCTATAAATCTTCAGTGCGAAACTGTACATTATTCAGGATTTTCGTACTCGTTTCTCATAAGTAATATTTTTGAGCGACTTAGAAGGTTGTTAATTCAAAATGTGCCGAGAAATGGTGCGATCACAAATAGTCATCCCATGATTGCCGGCACGTGAACATCGTCCACTGAGAGGGGCAGGTGGCAGGGAAATATGTGCATGTTTACTGTTATATTTGGGAGGAATTTTCACGCTCAGTTGTCGTCATGTGCTCAAGAATCAGAAGGATTCTATTTTTGTTTTTGAGTTTCTNAGTATCTGTGAAGACATATATCTGCTGTTAACGAATACACGTTTCTTTCCTGTCAAGGGGGCGTGGCGAATGTTTGTCAGATGTAATTTAACGTCACACAAACCAGTACTTAATCCCTATATGGCACGGGATATAAAGCTCCTGGGATCAAGGGTCGATTGTCATCAGTTTAAGATGTTAGAAAACATACAGTAGCCCAAGCTAACCAAATTGGCCACGTGTAAGACGGAGCGGATCTAACGGGTTTATGGGCAGTCGAAAAATTTAAAGCTAGTTTGAGAAGAGCAGTTGGTCTTCTTGTCGAAAATTCTTAAGATGATTGTCGACCAGACTGGCCAAATAATTGGTTTCTAACTCAACCATCCTGTAATGGTTAAAAATAAATACAGGAAACTCACCACTTGGCCACTCTCATCAAAAGAGAGAGTACCGCGCTTCCCCGTCAACAAGCCTAATGTGAATGCAGTTGATTCTGGAGGCAGAAAAGACTCTTATAGAGGAAACTACTCACAAGATTGCTGAAAACTCTTTGAAAGCCCGCGACCTGTTTCGCACTTCTTGAGGCTCAGGTAGGCGCAGTCCCCGAGTTTCCGTCAATCTTAGGTTCTACTTGAACCCAAATGGGACTGTTCTCGAGAAATACACTAATTTGCGAATCAATTTGGTTTTCGCGAGAGACTCAACTCCAACTCTCGTTTATGATATTCTACAACTGAATGTGCTGCACACAGGCCGCCCCATGATTCGGTTGGCGTGATATTCGAGATATTCGAAAATATACTGCGATATCTCGATTATCGTGCCAACTGAACCATGAAGTGGCCTGTGTGCAGCACGTTCAGTTGTAGAATATCATAAACGGTAGATGCAGTTGAGTATCTCATGAAAACCAAATTGATTTGCAAATGAGTGTATTTCTCATAAAACGCTCCTTTCGAATCGCTCGTTATTACAAAATGACTGCTGTTAGGATAACATACCGAAGTATGCCTTCGGAAAGTCGTGGCCTTTATTTGGGCTTTACGTTGTTGAGGACAAACGTATCCAGACCGGTAGCTGTGTTTACCCTGTTTCTGAGTTTATTTCCACGCTACGCGCCAAAACCTACATTTTCTGTCCCCCACATTTCAACACTCAAATCTGTTACAAAAAGACGTCTCCCCAATATCGCTTTTTCACGCTTATTCAATTCATCAGATTTCCATCTTGTACTCGCCTTTTTTGTCTGCCTTCCTGTGAAGTAATGGTGGCAGATTGTTGAGCGAGATTGTAGGAAACTACTTAAGAACTAGTGGTCTTTTCTAACCTTTGTTCTCGGTGCTGATTTCAATACAAAACTTCATCACGCGCCGTTTTCGTTTCTAACAGTCCGAATAGCTGCGAAATGGTCCGTAATCGTTTTTGGCTTACCTGTATTAGGGAAGCAACAACCAGGTTTCCAAACTGAATAACGGTTATTTGACATCACAAACAAAAGATGTCTCTTTTCAGAGCCAAACGATTTTTCTCCGAGCAGAAAAGATCACCGAAACACTTAAAAACTTACAGTATTCATAAGGTCGCTTCCGAGATGTCACCGGATAGGATCATTCCCACGTTTCCCTCAAACTTAAGTTCCAGTTCAAAATGAAGCTATACTTGACTGCTGAACTACACTCGTTTGCAAATCAGGCATTCGAGAGTTTCGTCTGCATCCCTGGTTTATAATTCCATCAAGCCTGCACAGCATATTCATTTGAGGAATAGCACATAGGAGAGATACATTTGAGTCCCTCGTTAACACCAATGAAGTGCCAAAGAAACTTACACGAAAATGTTTCTTCTAAATTCAACATGGCGTTTTCTGGTTCAAAGACCTTTGGAAAAATGTGAATCATAAAAAAATCAGCAGCGGAAAGCCGTTATTCACTCATGA
>NW_008751971.1:566870-585593 GCF_000715545.1 Opisthorchis viverrini | reverse complement strand
CCCATCTGAATCTCTCGTTTATGACATGGAAATATAATTTCTCTGCAGATGAGTGTATTTGTTGAATTCCATTTTGTTTCAACGTTGATCAAATTGAGATAAATCGCTTGTTTTTTACAACATCAGGATAAAATGGCCTAGACTTTGGGAAAATTTTTTCAAACGACAGTACCTGTGGTGTATTTGAGCCTAAAGGAATCGAAGTACATGAGATCACCGTTGTTTGGCTGGGATATAAATTGTTCAATGTCAATACCCTTAACCAGTTTCATAGAAACTGAATGGAATTTTCGATACTACCCATACGATGATTCTGGACAAAGCATTATGATTTTCGCTAGTTCTTCGGGTTCATTAAATGGGTCCAGTCTCTATCAACCGCGTCCCTACTTGAACGCAAAGTTCACACTTAATTCAGTGACAAATGACTTACGATATGAATTAGTCTTGAAGAAGGACCCAACTGACATCTCAAATATCGTTTCATATGATACACGAGGCGGCCTTCTTTCAGCACATCCGTTTAAAGATTATTGTGAATGATATTTTTCGGTGGAACTCAACCGAGTTCCCTGTCAGAGCCAAATAAATTTGCAGACGAATGAACTGTTGTCTGTGAATCCGGACTACCTTCAAAAAGATGTGTTCTAATCGGATGACTGTTTCATTTTACCTAGAAAACAACTATACAGGAGGCAAGCTGTTGCGCCCATCTTCAATATGGCTGCATGAGGCACAATACGTATCCATAAAACTCCATCGGCGACAACCAGTCGGTCCGGTTACCATGACAGTGGAGAAGATTCTTGGTTTGTGAAAATCGCAAATTAGCGTATTGGCGGTTTTTTTACTCCCGGATTTTCGCAAGGTGCGTTTGGGACAACAATTCTGTGATCCTCCTTCATCACCAAAGGAACGCTAGTCCTGAAAAAAATCCCTTCCTACCCTTCCTATCGAGAGTATATAACAGGTGCATTGGGCGAATGATTATGCAGTTCTAGAGGGCAGTACTAGAGCTCGTTCCTCTAGGGTTACCGGCTGAATCACCAAGACGGATAGAGGTTCCACCGCCGTTGGACGCAAGCCAGGTTTTCAACCCTATCCGAGAATTTCCTGTCATCTACGCCAGGTTTTGTGCAGGCGCTTGAAGATATTCTAAGGTTTGGTCACGGGTGAAGCCTACGTAATCCAACCCTTTGTCACCGGAAACCCTATGTCATACTGAAGTCCTGCGGCTGTAAGTTAAGAATGAACTTTAGGACAGCCCATTTGTCCATTGTTTTCTACTTGGGACCGTTCATTTCACTTCATTACGGAACTGTGCCAAAAAACCTCACCTCGTGATTACACCATGGTGTCTCATTGACATCTATCACTTGGACAAGAAAATCTGCGTTGCCACAAACGAAGCATCCGCCGTACATGATTAGGGATGAGGCATACCTTGAAGTAAAACATGGCCACCGTTGAAACGTTCAGCTCCTGACAAGTTCAAGAAATCCACAGAAGCTCTTGCATTGATTACACTTTCAGATTCCGGGTGTGGGGTTCGTCCAACCTAATTAATGTTTTTAAACTGTCTCGAACTCTCCAGAACTTCGTTTATCCACTCTTACATCGCCAGAAGTTCCACGGAATTGGATTGCCCAGCTGACCGGTCACGTCTACCTGATGAGTCCACTGGTTAAACTGATCCATTCGGTGTTTTCAGCATCCGCAACTTCAGAGAAGTCGCAATCGATACTATGGTTTAATTGCCCACAAGTACGGATCATGAAGGCTTTTGATTTAGCAGGTGTCACCGCGACTGCAGATAATTCACCTGGGGGAGCTGTAACAATACCCTGTTTCCGGATTGGTTGCCAGGGTAACCAGGTGTGATTCAACTTGGTTTCGTGTTCCACCTGGTTACATTCCATGAGAATTCTCAATTTTACGCTCCAAACGATCAGTAACACACGCACTACCGATAATTTATTCGGCGAGTCAATGAAACTGGTTAAAATTGGCATGTTGAAGGCAGCTGAGAGCTATGCTGCCAAAAGAACCCGTGTAAGCCACTGGAAACAAAAGGTTTTTTCAAGAGAGTGAGTGAATTTTTGGATTGCAAACTAGAATGCCGTCCTCTGGCTCCCATGTTTACAGAGCGCTACCTTTGTGACTTACTTACAGGACGCTTTGTGCATGCGTGGATGCCATAAAACTGTTTAGTGTCGCAGTATGTTCACAGCAGGTAACGACTGTTTCTTTTAACTGGCACCCTAAATGGTAAAGATTATATATATATATATAAATATGTATATATATGTGTAATACGTTTGTCCTTTGGATCTGCCGGGTATGCACTGCCTTTGGTCGTGTCCTCGAATGCTGACAGCGACGAGTGATCACAGAAAATCCACATTAATCGCGCACAGACTACCCATGCACGCGAACCTGGATAAACAGGTTTTCTAGAATCGCAACAATGTGCTTATGAAATCTTGGGGTTGCAAATTGACGTCGCCACAAAAGTAACACAACAACAGGACTCGCCAAGCTATCTTGTGTTTGCTGAGACTATTAGACAACCTTTTCGAGTTGTCATTATCAAGACCGTGTCAGGTGGTGATCCCGTCACGTAAGGCTTACCTCTTCAGGAAAGCCAAGGAGCACTGTACAGTCATTTCACCCTTATTTGAAACCACCACCATTACCTAATCCGAAGGGTGATAATCATAAAAAAAGAGAACGAGAACACTGGTAGCTCAATTCTAGGGTCATCAGCCGAGACTAGATTCGCATTCAGAAGGAAATATACAGTTGGCTTCTTCTCAATACCCACCCACGATGCGAGTATTTAAAGCTAAGCAGTAGCCACTATCTACCAGTTCTCCGGGTGTGACAAAAATGTCTACGCGCTGTAGCATATCATCGGTAAACGCCAGCTAGTTCTGCATTTGAACTGGCCTTCCTTAGGCCTACACCTCAAAAGACCATCTAATGCGCCTAGTGCGTTTAGCGGAGATGAATGCACGCCTCACGCTCAAATGTGGTGCTCTTGGTAAGCACTCACTACAGGTCAGTCTTATTCACTTCGTTACAAAATACGATAACAAGGATGAATACTGATGTCAAATTTCATGACTTGGTTATGCTGAGAGAGACATCCACGGATGATCCATTTGGACGTCTTCCCCAGTCGTATATTTTCCCCACAGGCATCACACTTTTACAAGAACCCTCCGGTGGACTAATCTAGTCGTTAGCAACATTTAGCTGCGAACAATGAAACCGGCTACATTGTGGATTTCAGTTATACCGAAATCGTCCGGCGCGATCTCACACTTAGTGGTTACTCGACAGCATGTTCCCGCTTTGATAAAGGGATTCCAAACCAATCACGCTACATTTCTGGTCAGTACAAGCAAATATTGTAACGAAAAAATGATTCAGTGGAACTGCAATTTGACCAAAATGATTAAAGATTCACTGAGGATATTACAAACTTTTTTCATTCATCATTGGAAAGTGACGGAGTTGAGCATAACATTTCTAGTAATTATTTAGAGGGGCCCTTACACCCAAGGTTGCAGTTATAAAGCTGCCAAGTTTCACTAGCATTTTCGAATTACGGTTGCTCTTCCAATCCTAACGAGAAATCACATAAGTAGGCGCGCTATCCAATGTCGGAATGACCCCCCACATACGTCAAAAGTCAACAGAAGGAGTGATACTTGATACCAAGTGTTTCCAACCGATTCTCGTGGTATGAAAGAAGCTACAGTAGAAAACACGCGCAGCAGGCAGGCTAAAATAAGGCATAAGCGCGGAATAAAACTTCAATACCAGTGCGGTTCATTTTGAGGTCAAGTTTTTATTCAATGCGTTGCAATTAATATTGTGCGTGATTTAATTCACAAATATATTCCCTAAACTTTCGACTGTTAACTGTACATATGTACAACAGTATCGTTCCTAAATAACTTTGAAGAAACTGAAGGAGTGTTATTATAAATTAGAAAGCCACTGGCAAACTCCGACTGGAAAAGTTTCGAAGTTCGCACCTCTAGTGATGGAGATTAAGATGTGTAAAAAATCAATCTTTGCAAAACCGAGTCACGTGCTGTCAGCGGGCGGCCGGAAATGTAGACTAGAGAAACTTTGTGAATAGGACTTTACTTTTAATATAAGTTTAATATAAGCGATACATATAGGTCCATGATGCACGTGAAATGGTGACGCGATCCCCAATGGATAGGAGAAAACAGAGTAAGGTGGGTTGTAAAAAATAAAGCATGGCACTGGCAAAAATGACGGCTTGTCTACAAAGGCTGGGTAAACATTTGCGCGGCCGCAGCCTCATAAATGTCCGAAATATTCTCGTTTAGATATCAAAACTAGTGTGTACGTTTTGTAAGGTTTAATCGCTAGCGAACAAAAGTTCTGTTAAGTAACGCTTGGTTTGTGATGACGTCTGTCCGAACAAGCGATTCACATTTTCCCGCCATCGTTGTTGCAACCCCATGCTGTCTGCTTAAGAAGGCTATTGATAGACAATGTATCATTTAGCGGGGCTAGGACAGCCCAGCATATATGCCTGCGACCAGTTACACGGAACAGGATACAATGGTCGGGTGATTCATGCGTAGTTCTTCCCCGGAAACGTACATTGTGGGCTCCCAGCATGTTTGTCTCGGGTCATATTATTTGGGTGAAAAAATTTAGGATTTCGTTAAATATATTCATTTGCAAATCAATTTGGTTTTCACAATAAACTCAACTGAATCTCTCGTTTAAGATATTCTACAATTGAATGTGCTGTAGACAGACCGCCTCATGTTTCAGTCGGCACGACATTCGAGATATTGCAGTATATTCCCATAAAGAAATCTATTCACAAAGTTGCTGAAAACTCTCCGACAGCCCACGACCGGTTTCTGTCTTCTTGAGACTCATCAGGTAGGCGCAGTCCCCGAGTTTCCGTCAATCTTATGTTCTATGTGAACCCGAATCGGGCTGATGAGCCCCAAGAAGGACCAAACCCGTCTTGGGCTGCCGAAGAGTGTTCAGCAACCTTGTGAATAATTTCCTTTAATAAAATTTAGGATTTATTTTACGCCCTGGATGACAAATTGGTTGTGTTTATATGATCGAACCGGGATCCCGCAACAATCCAGCCAGGTATCGGTGTAACCAGCCTCGAAAACGCTGCAGGAACTTTAGCCTGAATGATTAAGTTCGAGGAGAAACAGCCCTGGTGTCTCATTATGTGAATGTCTTACGTTTTCATACCAGCGTATTAATTTTATGTATTATTATCAACCTGCAGTTCAGGATCCATTAGCACTTTCTCCATATGTAATACTCTACTGTGTATGACCGCGTCGAATTCTTTCGCGAGATATTCACCATTACCTTGTAATATTCAAGAAGTTGCATTCATTTCGGATAGTTTTCGAAAAAAGTACGTCCCTGGAAGTGGTACAGTGCTCCAGAACATGCAATCTATCACGCCATTTGCAGTTGTATTGAAGACTACGGAATACACCATGGCTTTTGCCTTGTTGGACCCACATGAGACGTACAGTTTTTCCCCATAATCAGCACGGATTCTGCTAGTAAGGGTGGCGTCTGAATAATCTGCTATGGGCCTGTGATGAGTGGAACCAAACTTCTAAAAGCAACTGACCGGGCCTAAAAAATGTAAAAACCGCGGTGAAATTAAGACCATGCTTTACGTTCTGGATCACCATCCTCACATTTTGCCAAGTGTGTAATAAATTCTTTCTGATTTTAGCGATATTTTGTACGGTTGTTTTGTTATTCTTCATACACCGAGGAATTAACAGTCATCTTACAAACTGTAGATGGTATGAAGTGTACTACCAAGCTCCGGTCTTATTCGAATTTGCCGCCCTCGATCAGTGTCTAAGACATAGTCTCCCCCATGTAATTCGCTATGTGAAAACCTCCCCAGACACACTAGATCAACACTTTCTTCAAGACTGCACTGTCGGAAATGAGCCAAGCATAGGCACACAGGTTGATTCCTACTGCTTCGTGAAGCATCTGAGGCCTAAAAAATTAGTATGTCGGAATTTCGTGTTCCTGGAGATTTACCGTGGTTATTTTAGGAATTCGCTGGCATTCCTAGCATCCAGCTGGTACCACAGTTGAAGTATGCACAGATGGTGTGGAAAACCTAAGCGCTGAAAAGTAAAGAACGTTGGGAATGTTACAAGCTCCCGAGGAATCATCAGAATGGCACTTTGTAGTATTATATATCCATGTGGTAGCCATTCTTAACGCACTCATACACAAAGTGTTGTACCGTGCCTGAGGAACACACGTGAAGCAACAGTTGTTCGCTAGCTCCAGCACTGTTATTCTGGTATCTAGAAGCTTGAACGTCTTCGTTCTCAACCTCGGATGGTATTTGCCCTGGTTGAAACTCGGAAATTTTTCGCAAAATGTGCAACGCGTTACCACAGCGTTCAGCTGTAGCACCCTTCCGGTGCCTAGCTGCCATGCCACCCGAAGGAAGCACGAGGGCTAGGATACTGCCAGGTTGCCCAAGCCTAGACAGGGGGAGTCGAGTGGCGGAGGTCGGATTCGAACCACGGACCTTGCGGTCAGTAAATTCGCGCTCTAACCACTTGGGCCATCTCGCAACGCGTTACCTGGTGAGCTAGTCTCTGTCATCCCCGAAGAGGCATTCAGAATCAGACAAAAGCAAATTTAAGCCTCATGTAAAACAGCAGTGTCAATGCATCCTGCCAAGCGCACCCATACCACACAAAAAACTGCCTGTTGACCACCCACTCATTTTTATGGTTCGGCTATTAGTTTTTTCGTTAACCTTCTAATCCACTTACCACATTGTGGGTATGTGTCGGTTTCGTTCACGATTAAAGTCCAGCAATGGCTTAAATGGTACCAATCAGGAGGTCGAACCAAGTGGCTGATAGCGACTTACCGGCTGGGTATGTATGGCCTGCATTAGCTGGAGCACATGATTGGATCTTGGCCGGGAAATTCAGCTGATCGTGGGTCAGCAGAGCTGCCTGGAATCATGGGAACGACGAATATTCCACTTCACGATTTTCATGTGACTCGAAACAGGAGGAAAATGACACAGTCCACAATGTTTTGTTTATATTGTCATTATGATACTTGCGGCAAAAACTCGTGTTGGCTTACTGGCTGAAATGGGAACAATTTTTGCAACGTCGTTTGACCGGGTATTGAATAAACTGAAGCTTCAAATTCAAATTTTTGTAGAAAAGTTTCTTCGTATTTTTTAATTTGAAGCTGCACACTTGAAAATGCAAGGGAATTTTCTATCGGTTCTCGAAATTCGAGAAGGTGTGGCAACTTGAACTAACCTCACCACACCTCTACGAGTTGGTGGAATTCCATTCTATGGAATGATACATATCAGATCATCCTGCAGGACTGATGTCAATTTTGGGAAGTTATTTCGTCTGCTCACCAGCCGTTGATCGAGCGTTTAATTAAATTGTCAGCTGGTTATAAATATGTTCAACAATGAGCTGCATTCCTTTTGTCAGCCGCGTAATCCTTTGGGAGGTGGGTTGCGAGTGGTAAACACACGGTCCCTCCGGACCTACCTGGTGAATCCACATGGGGAAAAAGCCCCTGGCAACTGAGCCTTTTGGAATCGAATATCACCTTATCCCTTGGGCATTTAGCATTTTTTTTTCCTCAATGGAGGTCATGAAAATCGTGGAGAACATCTGTCAAATGCCCTTCAAAAATGATTGAATACCTTGTCAGCTAGCTATTTTATTCTCGTTTACTTTGTAGTGCCTGTCACAGCGAAAGTTTTGCAAGATAAACCTTGTCAGTTTCTCGTGGCCTCATGTAAGAGATGCAAAACTGCACGGAGAGGTAGACTTTCATCTTGAAGCATCACCTTCCATCATTTCGCCAACAACTGCATGGAATGTTCTTCCAACTGAATCGAGGTCAGAAAGCCACTCCAATCACCAGGACTGACGACCCACAGTTGGTTCTTGTAGTTTACGAAATGGTACGTCTGTGGACAACAGGGTGATCGGATGACTATTGGCCTATCATCGAGAAGTAGTTAACTTACAGTAAGTCAGCGTTCCTGCTCTTGCAACTTCTGTTTCTCCCACTGTCGACGACCTCAAAACATTCTATACCAGTTTGCAGAGAACAGCTCTATCTAATGTGCCGCTAACAACCAACGACGAAAACGAACGCTCCATAACATGTATTACACAATGTTCGTACATTTCACGTCACGCTGAGTCCTTAACTATACTCGATGAACGTTCACAACGTTTTTGAGCAGTCTGCACTGGTTACTTCTGTCTTCTTGACTGTTGTAACTTGCGTGCAAAATGTTCTCTGAACAACGTATGAGCAACCTTAGTTCTGCATTTTGGAACGATTTATATGTACATTGATATCGCGGCTCGGGCATTTACCTCAGTGCTCCCGCAGAGTACATCATACGAATCTACAGTGACGGTTTACAGTTTCCAATTGTTTAAAGTACAATGATGATAGCCACTGATTTCTTTGCTCAGCTGGGCGATTGAGCTGGAAACGTCTCGGTACCAGCCGAAGTGATATCGTCAGTCCGCTTTAGGTGATAATGCCACGCACAGCACAATTTCATCCAAAAGCACTAACTGGTCCAGAAATGCTTGCTATCAAACGGAACAGCTCAGTGAACAAATTAGTGACCAGGAACACACTCAGCTAACTAATACGAAAGATTTTTGTAGAGAAATACGCCTATCCTGGCTGACCAAATCCTGGCGCGCAAAAAAGTGATGTGAATATTGGCACCAAATCGCACGCCCATGTTGAAAATAACTGAATATTTTTCACTCTCGCGAAATCAGCATTATTATGATTATATATTATATATATATATATATTATTATCAACATTATTATGGTTTTTCCTCAGACGATGTGATTTACACAGGAAATATCAAGACAAGACGAAGGAAAAAGGCCATAGGATTTCTTTTGAATGCGTGAAATGACTGGAGGGATATTTCCCCTCGAAATTCTATTACGCAGAAACTGATAAATGGTGTCAAACGCATCACTCAACTTTCAAAGCTCTCTCAAGTTCAGCTAGGCTATCAAAAACGCAGTAGATTATTTCAAACTGTTTCAATTTTCCTTCCTAAATACTTGTTTTAAATCAATTTCGGTAGCATGAATCTCTAAATTATCTAGTGGAAAATCGGGTTTTACCAGTTAGTACTTAAATTTCGTAAAAAAAAGTCTCCTTGATTTCCTGCTACGCAACAGGCCGGAGGTCTGTTAACCAATGGGGGGCAAACTTTTATGACCTTGCCAGTAGCCGCTAAATTACATAATCGATTTGCAGCACGGGGTGTATGCACCAAGCACGCTTGCGGCCTGAACCAATCGGGGACTTCGTGGGCAGCCTGACAGACAACACTTGCGTGACTATTTAATTCCACCTTTTGCATCCAAGGCAGTTCTGTCATTTTCAAGTTTATCAATTGATAGGCACTTTCGAAACAATTTTTCGCTCAAACTAACCAACAGATGGCAAAGCGTACTGGCTTCAAAGTATCCATTCTTACCCCTTGGACCCTGCTACCTGAGAATCTCCCTGTGGATCAGTGTGCAGATGAACAAGCGGACAAATTTGCGGACGTACTGTGCAGTCGGATTCGCACGAAACTGTTGCGTTTTTCATTTTGGCCCCGAGCACGTGGGGAAGCATACATACATTCGTCGTTCGACGCTTTCCAAGAACGCTTTCTGCAGTACTCCGAATACGCAGTTATTGTTTTATCAGGTCATCATGTGTCATGTTTGGACAGCATCTATCCTCGACTTCTCGTATTTTTCACCATGCGTCCATCCTGGTCGGCTCGCTTCCTCCTAGTATTTCTAGGAGAACCTAAGGGCCACTTTCGTTTCGACACCAGCGTTCTCAAGCATGACGCAATTACTTTCAACGGATCATCCGAAGATCACTGGTCATCGGACGAAGAGAGTTGGAGTAAGCTGTTCAGAATACTAAAAGGTAAGTGAAGTACCTATTTCAATGACAAAGAGATGAAATAAGCCGTCTATGAGTAAAAATTAAAGTAGTGGAATTTTCGAAAAAGTTTGGTGACAATCGGCAGATTTAGGATGTTTGCTGCCCTTTGTTTTGATTGGTTGGAAAATAAGGTTGACGAAAACTCAGAATGCACCTGCCTGGTGGGACTGTTCAGGAGTTCCATTAGCTTATGAGTGAAGCGTTCCGTGCAGAATGGTATGTTTTGTATTTTTACAAAACTACTCGTAGGGTTTACTGTTGTCTGTCCCAATCACTGCAGTTCACACAGGGAGCAGAAGATTTGCAAACACGGGAAATCACAACTTCCGGTAATGGTTTGGTTGGTCACACTAAGCAGGGTATGGGGCAAGCTTTGTTCCCCTGTTTCAACCAAAGAAGCTGGACAGTAGCAGTTAGCTCATCAGAAAATCTATAGATTAATTAAAACAGTAAATTTTGCAAATCTATTTAGGATGATTCTTGTGTTATGTGTCTTGATCAGCTGATAATTTGGCTTCGTATTACTGTATCAATACACAAAGATGGTACTTCCGTTAGGAGTGAAATTGTCAATGAACTGAAACATAGCCAGATTACCCGCTGACCAGGGAATGGGAGGGTACTGCACTGGTTTTTACGTATCTTCCATTGACACTGAAGAAAATATTATCATTCCGTTTTTGTTTCCCTCACCTACCAATGAAAATAACCTAAAAGGGAAATATCCTTGGATCTGCAACCTACGCCCTCATCGGAAGATTATTCTGCTCTTCAAGTGGAAGCAGTTCATTGGTCAGACACTCCATCAGTGTAGTAGCGTGTTGACGGGTAACAAACTGAATTGACCAATAAATTCATCCAGGCTGTCAGATCACTATCAATCTGAGTATGTTTGCTGTGTCGTAATGGGACAAACAAACTGTAAACTTTTCTACAGAGGAGAATGTCGGTAGCTCAGGTAGCGTAGATGGTCGTTGGCTTGTTCGCTGAGCTGGGCAATTTGGTTGCAAACGTTTCATCACCAATCGAGGTGACATCATCAGTGCGTAGTTTTGCGTAGCGGTGGGTAAGTGGTTGTGCGTTCAGTAGTGTTACGTGTGTGTTGATATACGTGCTTGTAGCCGGGGATCACCTTTGACCGCGATTAGTTATTCTGTCGGGCGGTTCCATTGGTTGTTCTTTTATCCTGTGTGCTCATTCGCCGACGCTCATGTGACCTTTGAACTTGGCATCCTTCGCCGTCGTAATCTGGTCCAGGTTGGAGTGACCTTTGTCCTTCCTAGTTCCGGCTTGTGACCTTTATTGATTTGACTCCGAGGAGTTCCTTGTTTCTTCGTTTGTGAATCCATTATTCGGTCCTCCTTGAGTGTTTCGGTTGCGATGTTGATCTCTCGCGCGTAGAGGTGCGTAAATTGGATCCAGTTCGATGCACCGGTTTATTGAACCTGTCGTAGAGTACCATGCTTCCAGAAATTCTCTTCCGTGTCGCGTGTCTCCGTATGCCAAAATTTTCGCGTTTTCCATGTTGAATTTGTGGCCTTCCTGGTCCTCGTGTATGGATATCAAGGACAGGGGGTCATGCCTCCTGACAGCCGCGTTGTGTTCCTTTATTCGTGTACATAATTTTCTCCCAGTTTGTCCAACGTAGAATTTGTTGCAGTCGTTGCAGTCGATTTGGTATATCACATTGTTCCTCTTGGTTTTGTCCCGGTTGTCCTTCGGTCTAGAGATTAATTTCCTTAGAGTAGCACTCGGTTTGTGGGCCACGAAGATTCCTTTTTGCGCCAATAATCTGGTTGCGAGTTCTGATATATTCTTGATGTAAGGTAGGACTACCCGTCTGGTGGCTTGTTCTTGCTGTGGCTGTTGTTGAGATGTCTTCTTCTTCTTCAAGCTTCTCTTGATAAAACTCCTTGGATATCCATTCTTCTGGAACATTCTGTATAGATGGTTTTCCTCCTTCTTCCGTAGTTCTGTGGTGCTGCAGTGTGTCTCCGCCCTCTTGAACAAGGTTTGGACGCAGCTCTTTTTGTGGTTTACTGGATGATTGCTGTTGTAGTTCAGTATTTGGTCCGTATGAGTCTCTTTGCGGTGTACGCAGGTTTCCAGAGTCCCGTCCACCTTTCTGTTCACTAAGACGTCCAAGAATGGTAGCCGATTGTTTCTTTCCAGTTCGATTGTAAACTTGATATCTTCAAACGTTGTGTTGAGCAGTTCATGTGCGTCGTGTACTGAATCCCGTCTCATGATGACAAAGGTGTCGTCCACTTAGCGGATCCGCTGCTTTGGATTGATGATCGACAGCATTGCACGCTCTTACCTTTGCATTACCGCCTCAGCAATAAATACTGATATTGAGGATCCCGTTGGAGTTAGTTTCAGCTGTTGATACATTTGTCCATCGAAGGTAAAGTATGTATCCAACAGTTTGCATAGACTTTCAGGTTCCATGGCTTCTGTCTTGTTTGGATTATTCTAAAACAGTTATACTATGGCTTTCCTGGCGAGGTTGTGGTTGATTGAAGTGAACAGTGATGTGACATCAAACGATCCGGATCGGAACACACAATCAAAAATGCAGGTCGATTTCTACGCAAACTACAGAACTTCAGTTTAGAAGACGATGAAGTCATGCAGGCAGCTAGGTACCGAAAGCGTTTTACAGCTGAACGAACGAGTGAATGGCATATCCCTATCGTTTGTGTTTTTCGTATTTCCTTCAAGATCTCTTACCCACTTTTTATTGTTCTAAATTTAACCCACACTATCATCAGTCCTAATTAGTGGAATTCCTCAAGAACACTTACTGAAACCAGTACATAACATCAACTCACAATCCTTGGAAGAAAACCTAGGTTTCATTTTTCTTCGTAGATTCAAGCCTTGCAAAATTTCAAGCTCCACCGCTCTGTTTCCAACAGTTTTGTGCGACATTTGCATTTTTAACTTTCCAAACTCGGGAACGGATTATTAATAACTCAGTTAGTAGACATTTAACGCGCCCGAGCTAACGAGATTCCGATACTGCCAAAAAGTTCGAACGTTTTGCCGTCAAAACAGTTTGCCGGTGGACTGTGACCCATCGACGGGCCACAACGGCTACATTTTTTCCATTACTTTCATCTTAACTGCATTCTTCCAAGTAGCGTCATGTAAGGATTAAAACTAAGTCATCCACGGACCCAGATATTGACTAAAATAGACCCTCAGCAGATAGTCAGAGTAGAGATTGCGGGTGTTGACAACCAACGAGGAAATGGTACCGATCAGAACGTCTGCCTGGGAACTGCACGGCCTTGATAACACTCTCAGGACTAAAGAAGAACCACGAAGACGAAGAAGGAAGAATCAACAATCGTTTCATCAGACAAATGAGATGTATGAAACAGAACGTCCCTAGCGGAGCTCTTCATTTTCGAGGAAGCCACTAATATGGAATACATTGTCACCTTAGAAGCGGTAGTGAAATCTACTGAACTCCGTTGAATACTTAATAACAATTCCGCCATAACATGGTTCCAGGTAATACAAGCTATGGAAAACACTTGGCCTTTTTCTAGTAAAGACGAGGTGGTGGAAAACCTAAAGAAAGACGAGTTGTCATCATTCTGTTAGCAGGTAAAGGAAGTTTGGCGGTAATCGTGGCCAAATCGAACAGCGGGAACAAAGCAGAAGCCCTACTCAAAGATGCTACTGGATAGTACCGTTCAGAAAATGAACAGGTCAATCAAACTGAGAACAAACTCAACACAAACCTCAAAAGACCTCACGACCTGCAAACAATCACAGGAGAAAAATACTGGATAAAAGAGTACTATTACAATTTTTTGATTAACTGGAGAGCATACGAATCACTCGATGTGAGCCGACCGTTCACAACTGTGGACCTTAATCCCGTGAAATTATCTGTTGCTGAATTTTTGCAAAACCGACAGAGTTTCACACTTAACTAACCACTTACCCTGAGTTGATTAGAGAATGCTACGAAAAAAACGAAGAAAGCGCCACTGGGATCGCTATTTTATGACTTCAGGACGTTGAGAAAAATTTATGGAATCCTCACGTGAGCGCCAAACTTTTTACTGCCAAAAACAAATGAATTATTAAACAAACTTTTGGCGACGATGGTTTGGAGGGTGGTAAAAGAAACTGACGGAAACAGACATTTTTGGAAGTTGTCAACACCAGCCTGCCGGTAAGATCACTGAAAACCGAAGCCTGCAAAAAACATACTTACATGAAGGACATTCTAAGCTACCGCGGTAATCATCAAGTCTGCTGTGAAGCTTTACTAGGATACTGTTGACGCGGACCAAATCAAAGAGCAACAACAAGGAATCCAAAATCAGAAAGAAAAAACTTACGAAGCATTCCAGAGATACAGCTATCCTAGACATTTCATGTGAATATCGTTGAAAAAGCAAAAATCAAATAGTCCAACTAGACAAAAAGCACACAGATGGTGTACATTCCCAAAAAATCGACAGCATTTCTGAAATGACCACAAGACTGTTACGATAGCTCACAAACCCATGAAATTGCTTCGGAAAGTTTTGTCGATGGCAAGAGGAGAATATTACACAATAAAAGATTTAGTGTAGTGCAATAATGCAAAAATTCACCATATTGCGCAAACACTAGGGTGTCACTAAGAAGCACCACCAGTTATCACGTGACCCGGTTCACGAAGATCCATGAACACGTGAAATCATTTGGAGACAAATACGCATACTAACCTAAACAGAAGTCAGTATGGAGGTAATGGATTAACGACATCCTATGGAAGGTCCATCAACAGCCCATGGAGGTCGACCCAGTCCACGAATCCATTAAGAAGAAGGAACTGCAAAACCACCAGCCCCAGAATTGCACAAGAAACAGCGGAAGAGACCCCAGGCGATGCTGGCGTAAAACTCAGTGGATAAAACTAAGATTGCCAGAATCTGGACCAAAACATAGGATAAACAAACAAACCAGAAGGTTAAACAGTAAAACATATAGACATGGTGACGAATTATGAATCGATTATGACTGGACAAATGAAACCCTCTCACAAGGGAACGTGTAAACAAACCAATCAGATTAAACTCAGGGGAAACAGTCACCCCAACGAATGGCTTACATGAGGAAACAAACCCAAGTACACCCATTTTGCTTCTTTCCACCGTCACTCAGTGGCCCTATCAATTACGGACTCCATAGTGACTTTGCTCACGACTTTACGACTTTATCTTGTAAATTATTCGAACGTCCGGAGCGAGTTGCTGTCCATCATACTGAGGATGTTTGGCCTGAATCCATGGCATGCTCTGATATAATCCCCAGCTTTGTTACTAAGGCCTGGACGTCATTTCCACTTTTTACAAACCGCCTGTTTTTTGTTCATTTTCTGAAAGTTTATCGAGCCTGTTTCGAGTGTCTTATCGTCCCTCTGGGTTATTCTGGTGACCACAATCGATCAATGCACAGCCCACCCACGAACAGTTGTGTGTTAATGACACCGGTATCGTGATTTATGGCAGAACTGTTATGACTACTGAGGAACCTTCACAAAGGAAATGAATGTGAGGCGCCACTTAAAAGAACTGACAGACACATTCTCCCCGGAAACCTTACGGAGGGCTCCCACACTACCGCATGTGAACGATCTAGTTTCGATTGAGTCAGTACTCATCAGCCTATAATAAACAAGGAAACCGTTTTGCTCACCGTCATATGAATCCGGCATTCAGGGAATTTATAGACGATTAGATCAAACCACAGGACAGATTGGGTTATTAAATATGGCGCTTTTCTTTCGGGATCGATAACGAATATGATTCTTTATACGTGCTCTTTTTGTTACCTTCATGACAATTGTTTCAAGTGCCTGAGAATACGACACCAGCCGCTTCAATGAACCACCTGGTTTGTATGTCTGCGTTTGAAGTGCTTTTGCTGACAAATTTACTGGCATAAAGTTACCATCCCACACATTCGTTTCTGTTGGGGTGATTTTAAAAATTAGAACTATGTTTGGGAATAACTAAAAACCTGAATATGAAGAGGGTGCCAGACATTGCGCAGTAAGCTTCTCGTATACCAGACATCGAAGGCCATCTATCAAAAGCTACTTGAAACAGAAGATAGGAACTCGCTTACGGCGACTGTTGTATTGTTTTCATAGAAGCATTTAACGGTGTGGACAGCCACTCATTGATCCGTCAGCTATTATCGGAAACTCTGAGCGTTAGAGCTTTGACTGACAAAACTGACTTGTTGTTGACTCTAGGATACAGTTGTGTTACTGTGTCAGTTGACGATGCTGAATGATCTCATCCATGAATCAAATGGTTTATCGATCGAACAATCCACTTTGGTTCAGCGTGACATTGTTACGCCTACTACTCACATCAGACTTGACAAGCCTATGAAAGAGCTTTGTAATCATCCGAACTTTGATCACGGAAAGTTCTGATAAGCCACGTGATGCCAATAGACATCAGGGGGCTTGTTCAGTCGACAAGAATAACACGAAATGCGTGGATGGAAGTTATCTAGAGTCCCATGAATTGTACAATCAATGACTGGAAACATCAGAGATGGAAAGCATGTTGTGAAGAAGAGACTGAATCTTTGGCTCCTTAGGACAAGGGTCTATCCACAATCTTCTCAGATGTGGAGACGGGGCTCTTTCAATGAGTTGATACCGACCATACGAATGTTTCACTAACCCAAAAAGTTTGTAGCTATCAACATAGAGAAGAAATTAAAGAATAAACACCACAGCTTAGTCGAAAGAACTGTGCTATCTAACTTCGTAACAAGAATGCACGATAATACTACTCCAGTACGTAGAGAAACGTGCTACACTTCAAATATGCGAATCAAGATTGAATGCTTGGTGACTGCTGTCAAGTTGCAACAATTGGATTGAAATTATTGAGTCCAATTATCCGATTGTTTTTAAGCTATATTCAATCTGACTTGCTTTTATTACTGTCCATTTCGTTCGTCCCGATGTGTATATCAAGGCAGAATATTAACTCCATATGGACCCATTATATGAACGAACAACATAAACCGCTAAGCAGGGCCTTCAGTATATTTTCTCTGGGCACCCGATTGTCACTCCTTAGCTATTGCATTCAAATCTAACTGGACAAAAAACTAGCACATTATATTGATTTTTGTCTCCTCTCCAAGATGTACTTACCCTCAAAATGTTTACAACATGGAATCGGGAAAAAGGTCTTCACAGTGTAAACTTTGTCTCATCAGAGGATATATTTTAGTGGCGGGCGTTTTTCGGGAATGCATTGGCTTTTGTAGTTGTTACAATTATTTCATGGAATGTGACTAGAATTCCAATTTTCGGGTTTGTGGTCATCTTGGCGTAATGCTAAGAGTCAAGGGAGCATCTGTTGTAGTCGCCAGTGTGCAGGCAGGTGGGATCGGTCGCTTGATTTGATGCTTATAGATGGGAACGCGTTCGCTTAAACACCGCGGTTTCGGTAGGCAAAGATGATCTGCCTTTTGTGAGACCGCTAATATTGAATTGAATCCTTCTTCCGGCTTTGAATACTTCTCACCAGGCCTCTGTGGGAATATAGTCTGATGCCACCAATCAGAGAGATGATTCAAAAGCACTCCAGTTGCTTGATGGGGCTGTGCCACTCTAAATACTTGTTCGATAACGTCGCTCGGGACACGCAACTTACATCCTCCGTATGCCATCATCTTCCTTACATCGGTTATCTGTCAACTCGGTGGGTTCACGCCATTAGGATTTTTGTTGGTCGCTTGCCAACTCACTCTGGTGCTATTGAACGTACTCTTGAATTTCACCTGTCAGCATCGCTTCACTTCCGCTTTTTTCGGTAAACACCTGAAATCGGACTCCAACGAACCACAGATTAACTCCAACTTTATCGATTTGCGGTATCGATTAATGACTGTCTCATTGCTCAATAGGCCATTTTATGAAGAATTTTGAGAATCTCCACGTCCGATATTCACCTGAATATTCATTGTTTTGTCGATGTACGTTGAATACCGAATTCGTGTTCAGCTCGGTTGAGAATCGCACAAGACTTGCGCACATTTGCTATTTGACTCAAACTTTGTGTTCCTTGTTGCAAATAAATCTGCATTACTCAATGATAGGTATGTGAGTTCCGACTTTTGGGTTAGATCACTTCCAGTATACAATAGATGAGCAACACTGCCACAGTGCCAACTGCTTGCAATTTCATTTGATCAGGGCCCATGAGTATGCAGACGACAATGAGTGCGTCGACCAAAAAACGTGTGGAAGTTCATGATGGAGTGAGAATGGCACACTCACTCGAAAAACAAACAAGTCATATCGCTCACATTTGAACACGTTCGTCTGTTAACATGTGATAATTCCGAGGCGTCCAGCATGCACTGGCGAAGTAGTGGCACCACGCTTGCATCGCAAGTCAGGTGTCTAAACTTCAAACCGCGGCGTGGCTGTCGAATACGTAATTCGAGTCCAATTCGTACCC
This sequence comes from Opisthorchis viverrini, assembly GCF_000715545.1. Taxonomy (NCBI): domain Eukaryota; kingdom Metazoa; phylum Platyhelminthes; class Trematoda; order Opisthorchiida; family Opisthorchiidae; genus Opisthorchis; species Opisthorchis viverrini. The sequence goes on along the minus strand of NW_008751971.1, from coordinate 567,012 downwards.
GATTCAGCATGGGCTTACTTGAATGATTATGTCAAAACTGGAAAGATTTGATTTTCAATGCTACAAATTTCCCAACCACTAGCAACTAATAATAAATAATGTACATGATTGAGCTAAGTTCTGTGATTCTGCAGGATGTTTA
>NW_008751971.1:539247-566660 GCF_000715545.1 Opisthorchis viverrini | reverse complement strand
AGTACCCTGAGGAAACTACTCTTGGGGTTGCTGAAGTCTCTTCGTACGACTGAATTACAGTCAGTTTGACTGCCAGACAGCTGAGCAATCGCCCGGTAAATGTAATAAACAAAATTTATTTACTCGATCTGTAAACTCATCTGCATACTCGTTTGATTTTGACCGGAAAATCACCTGGAACTCAGCTGAATATCCCGTTTATTATGTTCCTATCCAACTGATTGTGCTGTTTCAGGCCGCCTCGTTTTTCAGTTGGTACGATATTTGGCATGCCGCGGCCCATTGTTGCAAGTTGCTCATAAGGTTGTGGAAAACTCTTCAAAAGCCCATGAACGGTTCCGCTATTCTTGAGACTTATTAGATGAGTGCAATCATCGAGTTTATGTCCTCCTTACTTTTAGGAACTATGTTTACCCGATGAGCCTCAAGATAGGTGAAACCAGTCATGGGTGGTCAGAGATTTTTCAGCAGTAATGTGAACCTTGTTCCGAAGTGAAAATGTATCCCGATTATCGTACCAACTAGAGTATGAGACTGCCTATGTGCTGCACATTCCTAAACGAGGTAATCAGTCTAGATTCAGTTCATCCTTTCTTTAAACTCAAATTTGTTCCTGGATGAGTGCAATTCGCGAGTGGCAACCGTGTCTACCAGAACAGGGTTGCTGCTACGGTGACCCTGAGATTTAACAGAGACCAAAGCTTCAGTCAACCACATATGTTGGCGTAAATTTGCTTCAGTCTAAACCTCGTCCGTGTCACGATTCCTAGCATATGTTTATCGTTTCTGATTTTATTCCCAAAGCTTTGATAGCAAATAACGTTTGAAGCTTGGTCATTCCGAGAAATCCACTGAATTATACGGTGGATTTGCACCAGAGGTTTGTCCCGCACACTAGAATGAAACCATCAGGACTTGTATCTTTCTTCTATCTTCTATCTTCTTGACTATCGGAGAGCATTTGATCACACCGTCAGAACAAACACCTGTCTATCTGTCTACACCTTTCAGCTGTTCTCATTAAGCTTATCTGGAATATCATCTGCTTGCAAGTGCATAATAGGGTTGTCATATGCGAAAAAGTGACACCGCAAAATGACGCATTCACCACTAGGGCGTTCCTCTAGAAACGTCCAGTTTGACGAAAACCCATAAGTATGAACTCTTCTTTGGCTGGTATCTTGGATCTAAAGGCAGTATAGGTTGAGGAAAGGCTACTAGTCTCACGTCATAAAATTCCAGAAGGAGGACGTAGCCTACTGAAAGGCGCCAATTTAGGAGTGATCGGCCTAGTATGATCCTAAGCGGTATTACAATTTCACGCGGAACGATTTTCGGAAACGACGACACTCAGTATTAGATTTCCGATGATATGCTAATGATGAGAATGGAGATGAATGCTAGCATTATCGGCAACAGTAACGCTTACAAAATGCCACCCAGTATTCACGGAGCAAAATGAAAAAATCTAAAGCTGAAGTGGATGAATCCCAACGACTTTTAATCCGCATGTACCCGTTCGACTTACGTTGTCTCCAAACGGTTCAACTTATTATAAGTTATTTTAATAAAGGAAACTACCCACAAGGTTGCTGAAAAGTCTTCAACAGCCCACGACCGGTTTCGCCCTTCTTCGGGCTAATCAGGTAGGCACAGTCCCCGAGTTTCCGTCAACCTTATGTTCTACTTGAACCCAAATTTGACTTTTTTCGAAAGATACACTCATTTGCGAATCAATTTGGTTTTCACAAACTATCTAAACGACTGTTAGATCTCCTTGAACTGACATGAGTAGTTAATATCCAGAGTGCAAGTTGGGAATAAAATTTTGTTTGTGGTTAACAGAAAAATTCCATGTTTTGGTTCACATATTGTGAATCAAACCACCACTTAATTTGCCCATCGATCTTTAGGAACAACGCAAAAGAATCATGGTTCTATTTAGCCGTTGTCTTTTGTCGTTTATTTGTTTCCATCAGTCTGAGATACTTGACGACCTAGAAGTGTTCTCGAGGTTGTATTGTGTTGTATTGGACATGTAACATACAAAGTTGAGATGCATTCCTCCATTTGGGTGCGTAATACAAAACGGCTGCACGCTCCACCTCCCCTTGTGGTCCGTGCACGTGACCCAGCTGTTTTGTTTGGTACACTTCAGCCTTGAATACTTTGGTATCCTCCGGATCACCGTCTGTTCATCCGACGTACGGTTACCTTCACGAATGTTCCTCTTAAAGAAACTGCAAGTTTTTTAGGTAGTTATCGAAGGACTCTTCCATATTTGACTAATCCATCCATCCCCATTTTTAAGCACGTAATTTTACTCTCTACCAGAGATGCCACTTACTCGAAAATTACATTCACTTGTATAGGTATTTGATTTCCATTGGAGGCTCACTTGAATTCCACCAGTTATTCTCGTTTATGTTCTTCTTCTACTAAATGTATCGCCCCATTTTTCAGTCGGGATGATATTTGAGTTATCCCAATAGATTGTTTGCTAGACACTCGTACACTGCGTCCAGGTGATTAGTCCGAAGCAGGGCAAAACGGACGATGGGGTTCCTTCTGAGTTTTCTCTCGTAGATTGTTCAAGCTTTCTACCTATATACCACTATATATAATCATCATAATCGCACAAATATCCCTACCTTGTCCAAATCGACAAAAGTATACAAACATGCACAAATGATACACATGGCCTACCACGTGTCTACCAGCGATCATGTGAACAAAACGAACGAGTCGAAACGCACATGATCACTGTTTCCATATCGACTCTGGCGCCACAAATGATTTCACGGCGCTGAGATCATTACTGAACTTGGTCATAAGCCTCTCGACTTACACCATATTATTCCTCCGACCAATAAAACTTCCGTCACAGTCTCCATTCAATATTTTCAGCTTTCGAGACAGAATCCCAATCCTGTCCATGGTAGCTCCGAAACTGACAAGGATATTCGGGTGTATGGTCAGATTTCAAATTTACTGTTGCATTATCAACAGTGCAGCATCCTTTCCGGTGGTGGACCACCTAATTTCCGAGGAAATGGTCTCTAGTTTTATCATTCCAGAAAATTTCATCAAGTAGCTCCGGAATGAAATCACATGGTAACCGGCGTGATGCTCACTACTTTGAAAAAAATGATATAACGCGGTACATTTAGTCACAATTTTTCCTTTCTACCAGCGTAATTTTCTTCAGGACATTTGGTCCGTGACTTAAGTAGGCGTAAACGCTAAATCCCGGTGTCTAAACTGATGTCTGGGGAGCAGTATTCAATAGATTAGGAAACATGCTATTAGATTCATGTTTGAATGTCAGTTTGCAGCGAAGTCTACAGTGAAGCAGTAGTTTGAGTTCCTCTGACTCCTGTTAAATTTTACTGAAGAAACTCGTAATCAGGCTTTTCTTGATGAAGGATACCACATAGCAAATTAGTGTGGGCTCACCAGTAATTTGAAGACCAAACATTGATCTTTACTCACACTACTGTGTCCTTATTCAGTAGTTCATAATTTGAGATAGAATTTGATGCAGCAAATCCAACATCTTCCGAATTGCTTGACTAAGCAAGCTAAGCGGTGTTGGCTGTATCTTTGAGCTTCTGCTTAGAGGGAAGGTAAGTCTGAGTGAACACGTGTTACTTTTTCGACCGAAAAATTTGTCCCATCCGACAAGAGCTAAACGATTAGGTTCCTCAAGAGGCCGATTTACTGTTTGTTTAGGAACTTTTCTGCTCCTTTGGAAATAGCTGCATCGGTCGAACGACGAGGCAGCTGTCAGTGCGCATGTCTGAGCACGAACTGTGCGCCATTCGGGGAGGTCAACAGCACAACGTAGGCAGATTCGTTCAATCTCATCTTATTGGGATTGAGAAAACACTTGATTTCTCACTGCTGTTGCCTCAGTCTGCGAAGTGCAAATCAGGATGCCAAATTTCACAGAAGCAAGTGGCACCATGTGTACAGACGCTCTGATCTGATGATCACTTGTGACTTACAGAACTCATGTTAGTCATAACTTGACTTGCATCTCAGGTGTACGAGCTTCGAATCTTAACACACCCAAAGAAATGTATTAACTTTGAGCTCTAATAAGAGTAAGTCTCGAGTCTAGAATCTTTCTAGTGATGAGGAGCACCATCACAAGAGTAATTACATATGGCAATTCATCCGTGGACTTTTAAAGTCTGCTGACTGTTGCCTCAAATGATTTTTCCATAAAAAAGCGGCTGGTTTGCACTTCTTTTTACCTCGTTTGTTCCAATGGTACCCGCTGGTGGACTGGGTGGGATAACTTATTTACCAAAGGAATGCACGTGTAAGAAAAGGCTACGATGAAACAGCTTCGGTCGATTTAGCACGGTTGATTATTTGAACTGTCTGTTTCACCGAAAAGGAGTGAGCAGAAGTAGTACTCAACTACCTGAAGTACTCATGTCCTTGCAGTCAGGATGAAAATTGTCCTGTATAGCCAACTTTCGTACGGCATTTACTAGCAATCTAATCAGTATATATTAAATGTACACTGACAATACATTTATTTCTTCGTCTGCAGCCGACTATCGCTCTCCGAGCCTGGAAGACTTCAGAAACATCAAGCCGCAGAGATGGATGTCGGTGAGAGATTTGCGTGGTCATCACCTAGCGGTCAAGGTGGTACGGACGCCAAATCCGTCGGATACGAAACCATACAGTTGGAATGATCTTCGTTACTGCAACAACGACAACCCGAAAAAGCAATTAGGGGATTGCGGACAACAAAATTTCGGTTTAAATTCCGCTTCTTCTCAGAGTAAACCCGAGCTTACCAGTGAACGTTCTAGGAATGATTCAGAAAGTTCCAACCAATACGACATTGAGCACAGAAGCGCCAGTTTACCACACCTTCCACTAAGATGTATTTCTGTACCAGGCGGTACCGCGCGTTCCTCTACCAGCCCAACACTGAATTCCGATCTGAGTCCTTATGTAGGGCTACAGGCCAAGCCGAGTTTCGATGAAGATTCTAGACAAATCAAAGAGAACGAGGAAGAAATCACAAGAGAGTCTTCAGAAGAAGACTTTGAAATTAGAGCTGGGGTGATGTCTCCAATAATTGAAGAAAACTCGGAACTGACTTCAGTCGAATCTGTTGACACAATGGCTCCCCAAGTGGAACAGAATCTAACACCATCCTCATTGACGGGGTATCAACCGAAAATGTTAGCCTCCAGGAACATTGTTCCAGTTTTGGATGGCTATGCGCCTTTCAAAAATCCACCAGTAAGTACGGCTGTTGAGAGCAAAAGAGGGATCCTTCGTGGTGACGCAGATTCTACAACCCCGACAGTTAAAGAACACAGTAAAATACTTATAGTTTCCGCAGCCGGAAAGGATAAACCTCATCCATCCGTTTACCTGGAGAGTGCTCATGTACCTTCACGTCCTCAAACCGAAATTTCATCAGACTCGGTAATCAAGCAAATTACGGTTAGGCCATCGGGTACCTCTGACTTTGTTCTAAACGCTGCACCACAGATGCCTCCCCAATCGCTAATGACCCTTGAATTTTATCCCACCAAGTTGATTGACGAGATCCCACATCTGCAGACAAATCAAAATATAAACGACCCGGCTTCCGCATATACTTTGGCAGAGCAGTCCAAACCGTATGAGAATCCTGTTACTGACTGGGAATTGCGCAACGGGACTAACGCTAAACCGCCTAAAGAACACAGGCTGGATTCAGAAGCTGGCAACAGTTTGGTTCAAAGTCGGTTTAATCCTGAAGACAAAAAACATGAGGTGAAAAAACTGAGTACTTCCATGGATCTTGCTTACTCGAATCCAGCAGAGGTGGGTACTGGCAACATGAATCCTGCTGTTGATACAATGAGTGAACTCGAGAATAGATCCAATAGTACTTTATCATTTACTTCCATAGATTTGAGTGAACATGAACCAGCCCTGAATCATGTACCGCTGTCATCCTTTGAACATGTTCAGGTTCAAACAGCAGTCCCAGAAGGCTCCATGGAACATTTTAATTCAGACACCATGATGGAGTATGCCAATGATGGAATAATCGAACCAGTTTCAGTCTCGCGGGATAAACAATCCGATATTCCTCGAGTTTATCACAAAGAGGAGGTTAAATCTTTTCGATTAGATCAACATCAGAAAGAGACACAACTACCGAAAATCTTTTGTGACCATGGGTATTCAGAATCTTCTGAGGACGTGCAATCGATGAAACGGGAATTTGGTGTAACTGCTCTTCAGTCCGAAGTGCAAGAGCTCACAGGAAGATATCTTGTTGAATGCGAGGAAACAGATCAATCCGAGAGTGGCTGTTTAGAGCGAATTATACTTGTCTCGAACCCAGTTCCCAAGCTGTATGCCAAACCACCTGCTACTGACCCACTTGGCGAGATATTTGTGGAGTCACATGGCAATAATCTTGGTGAGGAGCGCCAGACTCCGAATGGGGAGGATTGGACTTCTATGATAGTAGATAACCGTATCAAAGGTATCTTGTCGGACAAATCTTTGGTGGTCGACTTACATGGATACCGCGAATTTATTGAAAACGAACGTACGAGTAGTTCGACTGTCCTTCGCAACTTTGTGGAAACTGGTGGAGATAGTTGTCTGCTGAAAATGTCACCAGACTCTCAGATCCAGCTGGAATCTTCTGGTGAAAGACTGAAAGGCAAGTGCAATCAGATTACTTCAGCCAGTTCGTTCTTAGGCACGGAAAATCTGGATCAACAAGGGCAGCAAGTGAGTTCGACGTTTCCTGGTCCCTTATTTCAGTGTGGTACTACATCAATATTGCATTCACCATGCAAACACCGTCTGGTTGCTAATTAATAAGGTGGCGGTGCGCCATTAGCTCCACGGTCATTGTTATTGTCGATCTGATGGTGTGACCGTTAGGCAATTAGTGACCTAGAAAAGTCCGTACACATCGCTTAACCTCACCGAATGCCTTTCATTGGACAGAGAATAAGGCTGACTGAAATCATTTACTATTCAGCCTGCTTGTCTGACACAAATATCAAACCAAAGACATTGAACGGGCACTATTCTGAAGAGCTAAAACAAACGTCCTGTCTAGTCTTTACTGTTCTGAACTGTCCAGAGACGTGAGAAAATGCGTTCATCCTCTGGCCGGTCAAGTCCATCTGGACTTGCTACATGCTACATATAGCATGTTAACACATGGCGAGAACAAGAAAGTATTTGGCGGTAGAAAGATAATTACGGGATTACGCCTTGATAGGGGAAACGATCCTCATGCTGTGTCAAACGATCGACGGTAGACTGTCTGTTACGACATTTTATGAATGCTGCCACTTGCTGTTTTATCGACCATCAAAAGCTGCTTGGATTATTAACCAAGTGACTGACTGGTGGACACATAATTAATTCTGGACAGTAGACGTTTGTACCAAACATGAGTAATTTTCTATTTTTTACGCACCTGATTTTAACGATTTGTTTATTAGGATATCAGTAGAACACTAGGACCTCAATGAACTATTGAATTTGGGAACACTCTGTCCAACTTAATCAAACTGATAAAAGACGTAGGCTGCATATTGTTCGCACTGCTTTTATTGTTTTAGTCGATCACGTAAAACATTGAAGCTATGTGAAAAAGAGAGTAGAAGCAGTGTGGAAGGGTCACTGATTGGTTAATTTTTGCAAGTCTCTTGACCAATACCGGGCTAATCAAACTACCCACCTTTGGTTTTTCCGTGTACGAAGTCGGGGCTCGGTATGCCTAATCAGAAGTGCTTCGTTCCTGGCTCATCAGATTTCCCGTCAACCATATTTCAAACTCCCACACCAAATTGGACTTTTGTGAAGGTTAATTTTGATTTGGAAATTAGTCTGGTGTTTTACCACTGTTCAACCGAATTGGCCTTTATTGCTATTCTTCAGCTGACTATGCAAGAAGAGGATACCTTATGTGACTCAAGATGATGAGATGTTGTGTTCCCAATTGTCTTACTCATTAGCCTTATGACACTACGAGAAAAATACTTCGCCTCACCCAAAAACCTAAGACACTATTTTAGAGCACACTCTCCTGGACAATAGTACGTCCAGGAGCTAAGGTTTAGGAATTCGATTTCGACAGCCAATGTGTTACATCACCAATGATTTGTTTCACAGACACAGTCCTAGGCGTTCATTTACCAGGTTGAAGCTAGAGCAGTAGGTCATTTCCGGTTCAGAACTTTGTGAGTACTTTCGCTATGCCAATGTTACAGTCAGTCTAACAGAAGGAACAGTGTCAACCTTCCTTCTGGATGTTTGGGCCTTCAAGTTATTCGGAGTTTTGAATATCCAACTTTCCGCATTTCACAGCTGACTTTCAGTGTTTAGTTTTCTTATTTCCGCCACACAAACCTTAACTGGAAACAGTAGCTTCTCATCATGACAGCCGTGTTATTTTAATCTTTTCTCAAGAAACAGAAGCTAGAATGAATGTTGGTCTTGTTGTTGTTGCCACGCTCCCATTTGTTATTTTGTTTAACATATGAAACGTTTTCATCCACTCGGCAGGAAATTGTGGTATTCGATCAAACTTTCGGTCAACATCGCCCACAAATTTGGAGCCTTACATGCCTAATTTCGATGGCTGAATTCCGTAAGTTTATATTTGAGTACTTCATGTGAGTTTGCCGCCTGATATTCACTCGCCCTCGTCAACACAACTAGATCCTCTTAAGTTAAGAGGTTCATCCGTAATCCGATCTATGACTCTAACTGTTGCATGTGTGCGAGGCAACGGGATGAAAAACCTACGCCAAGAAAGCATTTAAAAGGAAGTACCGAGTAGTTCCAGAGTAACATCATTGCGCGTCAGCTTTATTTCCTCAGGAGGACAGACATAGTCAGCACGAACATAAACAACCATTCTTGATATCAGGTACTTAGCTAAATATCATTAGAAGTGTCATTCTGCACTCGCATCAGACCGGGTTTCACCTCATTTTAACAATGCATGATTGATCAGTTTGAGGAATATCATTTATCCTAATCATGTGACTATTGTTCACTGTGGCAACCGCCTGTATCCTGCTGTTCTATGAAAGGAGCCTTGAATGCCTTTCATTTTTGCTTGGCAGAGCTTCATCTTCAATATGAAAAACAGGGTTGTGGGTTGGATGGGAAATAAGGGCAATTCAAAATGAAGTGGAACCAGGGAAATGAGTGAAATTTCTTGTATAGTTGGAGGTGTCAAGAACTGATTTCAGCCCAGTAATCTCACGCATGAGAAGTTTAAATGACCTTGTTCAACTGACCAAATGACAGATCCAGACCTAAAGGGTTGGTAAAGACTCACGGAGGTCGCTTCGATATATTGAATGCCGTCCAAAATGGGATAATAAGCGAATGTTACGTAACAGATTCAATTGAAAAATGGGACATACAGGGACTTTTGTTGAGTTTACCGGTAACAACGCTGTACTTGGCAAACGAGTATTCATCAGTACAGACCAATGTGTTGGCATTAATTCACGAATATTCCAATCGCATGGCCAAAACGTTAAAATTAAACTGTATGAATTCCACGCAAATATTCTTGCTAAACATCCTATGACATTTCAGACCAGCAATGGAGCTGGTATTGTCTTCTCCCGGCGGAAAGTCTTCAAAAGAGGGACCATATTCTGTGCAAGAGGGCCTCATTCGATCGGCAGTGGTTGGAAGTCAAATTTATCCAGAGGAAAAAAACACAAACCCACAAAAGCCGAAACCTTCTTTCCTGTACTGTTTGTTCTTTTCTTAGGTCATCAGACGTTTGGTAACAAGCAATGGTAGGTAGTTTCCTTTATAGAAAAATTTACGTTTTTCAACAGCAGATGAATCGGAGACTGACAGTTGCCAACTGGCCCAATGCGTACTTTTTTATGTATGAAACTGAAGACATTGAAACATGTAATAGAAGCGCACAAAGGAGACGATTGGGCGGCGCTGTGGTGTTTGTTCCAAACATACGACGCGTCACGGGTTGAATACACTTTGGGTAGATATTTATTTTTTTCCGACCTGAAGACCAGGCTAATCGGAATGCTGTGGTCAATGTCGTCTGTTTGCAAACGGAAGAGATTAGAAATTGGCGCGAATACCTAGTGAATCTTGACTGTTCTCAACTCCAAATTGCTTCATACTAGTAGGGTTGGCAGTAAACGGGGCTATAAGCTCACAAGAGGTTGTTCCACAACCAGTAAAAAGTTGTGCATTCACTATACGAACAGGACAAACTATTAAGGGACCCCCATGCAGGACTAATTGCAGTTATTTCGAGTAGAAAAATAACCAGTTGGTTTTTTTTGGATTTGAGTAGAACCACGAACCATGCTCTTCTGATTTATTCTCTTTTCTGGGTTCTGTCTAACATTAAATGCATTCACAACAGCAGTTCGTTCAGTTCATCCCGCTTAGCTAGGGAAGGAACAGCAAACAATCCTGTGATGCGGCGGTCAGCGAAACCATGCTGTTTTCCTCCCTCGGATTGGCAAATAATAAACTGCAGTTAAACCTAGACTAAATGTCATGTATTGCTCGGGTTAAATGTGTAGAACTCGGCGAATTCTGCTCTACTTGGTGACTGGAATCAAATCCACGTCAAAGGTGGGACATACAAACAGATTTGCGGTTTGCTGAATGAAACAGTTACTCACTTCCAAGTGTTTCCTGGTTGGATTTTAGTAAGAATCAGTGAATGCTTCGTTCTTGAAGGGAAACCTTCGGGATTCTAAGGAGTTCTTCTGGTAAAAGTGCTGTAAACTGTTTTTTGTTTGCAAAGAAAGTGAGTCATGAGTCTGACCAGGAAAGATTTTCACGATTGGCTATAAGGAGTTTTATGTAGCGGTAGCGGAAAATGGTCATCTGAGGACTTGTTTCAACCACTGTAGTGATCTTTATCACTTTTGTCAGAAATTCAGACATTGATGTGTTACCATTTGGCAGAACGTTCATAAAAATTACGCCAGCTTATTGGATACAACACTACTGAAGTAATCATCATATATATATATCATATATATATATATATATATATATTGGACGGTAATGTAAACATTATGCACAGATTAACCTGAAATATATTTACCGGTTTTTGAAACTCTTCAACTGAATGTGCTGCACAAAAACCTCCTCATGTTTCAGTCGGCACGAAATTCGCAGTATAGTTTCTTGAACTGAACTACTCGCAAGGTTACCGGTAACTCTCCAATAGTTTTTGGTCAGTTTTGTCTTTGTTCTGGCTCATCAGGTGGGCCCAGCTCATCAGTATTTCATCACCTAGCTTTGACTGAGATAGGCCAAAGACTTTAAGTATGAAACAATTGACGTGGGCTAGACCACTGAATTCCGTGACCATTTACTACAGCCTTTATTCTTTACCCTGCCACCAGCACTGTCGTTCGCACACACGTTAGCTGTTTCGGTTTGTATACTCCAAAAGTGAATCTGATTCACTTGATAGCGTCCGACGCTAACTACTTATTCAGTGCATGCCTCTGACAAGCGATGTAAGTAGCCTGATTCGTTTTTATTATTTTGCATATAAGACACTGCAGACTCAACGCATTGTGGCGCAAAATAGTTAAACAAGAAGCAGAAAAATGTTCTGGGTGGAACGTTTTTTCAACTGTCCTTAGGCATGTTATGACTATATTTCTTGAGTACTGAATGAACATCGCTTTCCTAAACATTATTCTTTATGTTTTATATCCGTTTTCAGTGGCAGGATATATTCCAAGACACCTACGCTGGTTTTACTCCTCGGTATTTCAGAGTCGGGAAGAAATGATGGATGAGATGGGTACGTTTGACAGTTTGCACTCTAGTTTAACGAGAAGAGATCGTCACTGTTCTTTTTCTGAGGTTTTCTGTAAACGGTTCTGGATGTGCACAAAGTTGTGCAAGGGTAGATATGGGTTCAGTATGCTGTATGCTTAGAATATTTCTGCACTACTATGTATCTTCCAGTACAACAAAGACACTTATTTCGAGTGATGATTTTCAAGCAGATTACAAAAAGCAATGATGGGGAATATATTTTTCTTCTTCTCATACCTCGATCGCCCTGATTATCTGCTGCGTTTTGGAAGTTATTGCAAGGCAAAAAAACATTCAGGAATGAATAATACCTTTGTAGAATTTCCTGGAAATGTTTTTTGTTAGAGGTGGACATATTGTGTTCAAGTTCTACCATTCTGTTGATTAAAATCAGCTATCGACTCGGAAACTGGATGGAATTATCTTCGTTATTTCTTGTGGCCACCTGTCTTGTTGTGAGCCCAACCATCATCTAAGATAACCTGCTAGGCATCACCAGGTATACCTTGAACCGCCCGTCGACCACAGGAATTTTTTAGAGTCACATACAAAGTCTCTGAACTTCTAGATGGCTCTCGCCGAGGGAGGTTCTGTGCTTTGATGCTCGTGAGAAACTTTGAGCCAAACTCGGCTCTCGTCGTATTGACAAAATTAGGCACCATGTGATTTGCAAGATGAAAAGTTCAAGGTCAAGCATTTCGTAGGTGGATATGGTGCTGTGATCAGACAATTTGGATACAGTAAAGAACTTTATTTAAGCGTCTTCCTAATTATTTCAGCTAATCTTACGGACTTTTAAGGACAATCGCCTAGGACATGCGAAACTCAGCTTATAGCATCTCGTACCAGACTGTTGTGTTTGACATTGAACTTTCCACACACCTATAGAGTACTTCATCCAAAAGACTATTATATGCCTGACGCACGTGACTCAGTGTTTTAAAGCCTTTCCTTTTGACTAGCTAGATCCTCCCGAGTAGCTCATTCCCAAAATACAGACATTCTCGATTCCGAATTTACTTTCTAGCGGGTCGGAATCTCACCATGCGAGTTCACGACGGTCTTCGAAATCCGGTCTACGTTACCTTGGTATTTTTCGGTATCGCAACGGCATCTCCGCATATCAGCCAATGGCCTCAGTTGGTGGCCAATCTTTTTGGCTCATATGACCTGTATCTGTATGCTCCAACGATCTTCGCCAATAGGCCCATCCTCTCGTATCTGGGGCGGGCGTGGCCTTGGGGCGGCTCTACCAGGCTCACCTAATTCGCCAACCTTTGTGAGATCATGACGATAAAAACGGATTACACGAGTTGCTTGCTGAAAGAAAGGTGTTGAATTCAATTAATCAATGCACAAAAACGCTGGACATTTGTTTTTCAGTGCTCAAAAACCATGAGCCATCATTGTCTTTCATTCTAAATGAGTTCAACTTTATTTCCTACGTCGTATGCCATGACACTTTCATGCACAAGAGATATCATTTACCTTTAGTACAAATTAGCATCTGTTTTCAGATACGTGTAAATGCATCCTCATTTTGTATTGAGTTTCATTTAGCAAATCATTTAACCCCATTTGAGTCTGACTTTTTCAAATGCCCCCGTGCGTTAGTGATCCATCGATTTTGGAAAAGACCGAAAGGTATGTTATTCGTGGTAGAAAAAAAACATGGGCTCGGTTCGGCGGTTAGTTCGTTCGATTGGTTCGGCAATTTATCTCCATACTCTTGCTAACCGGTCCAGATGACATCAGCGGTGCTAATATACGCGCCATTGATCGGGTGTGATCCTGGTTCCTTGTTTTGTGAGGCGATCGTATTTGTCTATACGTTATTCCATGTTCTGATTAACCAATTAGTCAATCAGTCATTCCTTATATACTAGTGGAAGTAAGAAAGCATTTGCTGCGGATTTATTTATTAGAAAATGCTAACTGACCAGCTAACTGGACAGAAAAGCAAAACTCTCATTTGCAACTTATTTACAAAAACTGAACATCCATCTTCAATTGAACGCGTCTTCCTGAACTTTCCTGGATATTCATCGACTGTTGCTCAAATCCAAGCAAATGTTACAAGGCTACTCCACAAATTCCGCAACACATCTCTCTTTTCAAGAGACGCGAAGCGAATTTACAAGAAAACATACTACTCGGATACCTTCCCCGTCAGTAGTATCACCGTTACACTAGTACTACTTCAACCGTTAAATACCAAGCCTTTAAAGACGTTTTGGTCGACGGAAAAGATTGGGAACAATTGATAGATTCATTGTTTCCAAACTTTTCAGAAAACTATGATTATTTCGTCGGCAACAGGTGTCCTCCAACTGTCTGAACCTTTTGGTTCACCTCAATCTACTGTAGTAATTCCGTTCCGCGATATCCGAACCTCGATCGAAGTTCTTTGCAAGTTTGTCATTGATTACATCATTCATGAAAGAGCAAGACATGTTGTGTGGAAAGTGAATTCTGCGGTTCTATTCGATGAAAGGTATGCAAGCTTGGGGAGGTTTTGGAGTGGATTTGTTGTGGCCAATACAGGCCAGGGTATGGACGTGAATCGTTTACGTCGCAGGGCTATAACATTTCCCAATATATTAGAAAAACTTTGCTGTTTGACTAGTAATAAAATCACAAGTACTTAAAGCAGATTTTATTCACCCTTGGACCAAAGTAGAGCAAGTCTGAGCGAACTTGGTGCCCGAACGGGATGTCTCCTCATGAGGTCTGCCAGAAGACGCTAGGAATTGTCCTGCGTAAAAGTCAGTGAACCTTTTAAAATGTTCCATATAAACTCATAGTCGGAAGATTAATCGACTCAGCTACTGTATCTAAAACGTAGCAATTTTGCTATGGCAGTCACCGGTTTTTTTTAAAAAAAAACACAACATACCGAGCACCAATTCGTCAATAATCAATCTAAAATAATCATCAACTACCAAACAATAAACAAAACCTAACTAGGACGAAAATGTATATGGTGAACCTGGAGTCATCGTTGTGAAAATTAGCTTTCATAACAAAACAGAAGCCGCTCTTTCCATCTGGGAACGCAAAATCTCTGCTGTATGTCCGAATTTCTCTTTAATACCATATTTACTTACTAAATAAATCTTGATTGCAAACCAGTTTGGTTTCCACGGGAGACTCGACTGAAACCCGGCACATTGTTCCGTTGGTGAAATTCTTCTGTTGAATGTGCTGCATGAAGATGGTTTCATATTTCAGCTGGGACCAGTTAATCCAGCATATTTTCATGAAGGAACACTAATCGTAAAATTGCTACATCCATTTGACAGCAAATAGCGGGTTTCAACCTTCCCGGAGTTCATCAGCTGGATGCAAGCCCCGAGTTTCTCTCGATCTCATTTTTTTACGGAATTTCTGAAATGCACTCAACGATACACCAAAGGGCTTTATGGTTGGTGCAAGTGTGTTTTCCTCTCAGAGTTTAGAAATCGTCCATCTGCGGCTTGAAACAGGTTGTAAGTAAAAATTACAGTTTAATTTCAAAATATAGCGATTCCAATGAGAGTGAACCTCAGTGCAATTAGTATGGATATCCCACAGCATTCCGAATCGCTGTTCCCGCGTTTTGAAAACTATTTCAAGACTTGGTAAAAAACATCCTTTTCCAATGGACTTTTATTGTCATCAAAATCACCTAGAAATGTCACGCTAAACGATAGATTTTGCGACACATTAGGATAGATGAGAGTGATTAAATGAGTATCGTTGGCAGAAGCTTATCTAGTTTCTTTTTCCATTTTTGCAATCGTTTCACAATTTCCTTCCTTTTCAAAGACGCTCACTGTGATTTTTTATTTTTCAGTGTTCTGTGACATTAGTACTAGCCGCCTTTAACTTACTCTTCTAGCAATACCGCCTTCCGTCCACATATATTGCGTGATTAAACCAGTTAGTTGCGATCACTAATGTCGACTGTCAATGTCCAAACCCTATTTAATGGATCTTTGTGTCAGTGACTCAGTTAGGGCACAAACGGCTATTTCATCGATGCTTGAACTTCCTTAAGAAGGCAGTGATTCCAGGATAACGGCCAGGATACCGAACTGTCTCACTGTTCCTTTTTCAAAAGGATAAGCTGTTTTTGAATCGCAGAGAATTGTTAGCTGCTACTCTGAAAAACATTGTATTTATACACAAAACTGGATGAAAACGGTCTGTATGGCTGTGACACAAGATACTTTTTTGATTTTTTTCTTTAGGTGCTAAAATTTACTGTGCTCCTCAGTGCTTCTATGCTTTTCAGCATAGATTGGCTTCAATTATGGAAAAAATCCCATTAGAATCTCCAAGATCTCCTCATAGTGCCAAAGTCAGCCTAACGAAACAGCCTTTTATACTGGGCACTTGGCCATATATTCACTTCCGGAAGTCTTGAAGTCAATAACCACAGCCATATACTGGTGCAGACCCTGCTTGACTGACTGAAGAACAGTCTCTACAGATGACAGAATGGATCCGGGCTCTCGCAAGAATCCTAATCTATTTACCTATTTAGAAGTGTTAATGAATACTTAGTTACTCATCACTTGAATTCGACTCTATAAAAGGTGTTGGTCCCCGCTAAGTTATTGTTTGACGAGGAGGCATTGCCTGTACCAACAGGGGCGAAGAATTTAGTGACTCTGTACGCCGTTTATCGATCTACTTTTGTCCGCGGGAGATTACGTCGTATAAACGGCGCTCCAATTAGTTTTTACTGAGCATAACTTTTAAATGCATGTTGCTTCTAACTGCAAAAGCTGGCGCCAAAAAGAAATTTGATCGCCTTTCAAAGACACGTCCTGCTTTGGCACGGTAGAAGCCTATTCCTATTTTACATTATTTTCCTAGACAGAGTCAATTTCTTTACACTTCATCTTTTTACTGCAATCCATCATTTTTGCGATGCATATTAGTTTGGTCATCTCATCTGCAGTTACATCTGATCGTTGGCTGGTTTAAAGTGCTCGTCTTTTAATGAACATGATCTCCTACTGAATAATTACTTTATTATTTTTTTCTTCAAGTATCATGAAGCAGTGAAATTTTTCTTATCAATGACGTCACACTGGATAACATCAAGCAGTGCTCAAAATGCCCTTGATTTTAATTGGTCGGATCAATATCAATATATATAGTGAGATAAGTTGTACAGACGAAAGAGAACAAGCCTAATGTTACATCAACCGATAATGACGACAAAAATAAGCCTCTTGAAAACAGTACATCCAAGTATGCACTCCCCTATTTTTCGTGACGCTCANACACGGGCATAAATCCGAGAGGTTTTACGCCTAGTAACTCGGAATCAAGCCAGTTTCAGATTTCTATCAAAATACCCAAGGATTTTCGTCAATTCATTTTGGAAGGTCATAGAAAATGCGGTTCTAGTTTTGAAAAAATATTTCTCAAATTAAATAGGAAGTGCAAGTTGCAAACGGACTCGATAACGACTTCAGGCTCACTTAAAAAGTACAGTTTGATGTTTTTCCCCACGGGGTTTTGGTACCCGTACCACCACAGAGTTCACGCTTCAAGAAGCCTAGATTTATTGACAAAAGCTGGTGACCTGAAGCCGATAATGCAGTTCTCCGATCACAGGGTATCCGGCTAGATGACAGTGCTTGGGATTTCATCAGTAAAATTGGCAACTAAGAAGCAAATTATCTCCGTTTCGATCAGGAGAAGCGCAAAATAGATAGCCGTATTACCGGTAGGTGTGTTTACGGGTAATATTGCACTAAAAGATTGAGTTTAAAGCCCACATATATTTATATATAATGACCATAAACCATGAAAATGAAGAAGTACTATTAGAAGATTGACATCCAAGCTACAAAAGGAGCCAGTAACATGAGCGACGGGGGCTTTGCGCAGTAGCCAATCCTCTGAGATACTGGGCACCGTTTTTCTAAATCGCTAATCATACAGATATTCGACCCTTAAACTGTCAAGGAAGCAACAACCCCATCACCACTTCACTTCCAGTTCCGGGAGGATTGTATTCTCTGAGAACTCTGAGACCAGTTGTTTTAAAGGTTATCCAGATAAGTGCTCAGACGATTTCTCTTTTCCAAATGTCTCTCGTGAGTGTAGCACTGGACCTGCACTCGCCTGTATGGCCTTCATATCCAACTCTATTCGAGCTGCACTGCAGTATGACTTCAAGCTGAACTTTTAGGAAAACAAAGGCATCTGTATCAATTTCGCTACTTACGTATGCAAGTAGGGATAAAGCATATTACACTCATGGACAGGAGATTCATCGATTAGAAGCCTCATGCGCTCACGACTGATGGGTGTGCACGCACCAGCTCAAATACACATGGCAGACGTTGGTAGACTGGTGATAGAAATCAATGCGATTGCAACGAAAGATGAACTCAACCCCCCTAAGGACTGATGGGTATATAAGTGACGCTTGGAACATTGTAAGTGGCTGTTACCGGCTACAATGTCTTTCCCGAATTGCACTGAATGAATTCGTTCCGCATTCAGGAACTGTTTAGATCGACAACGCAAACGATTTCTCTATGATTCTCACATGAAATATACCAACGTGAATGAGAAAGTGAAACGCTTTGGAGGCTTTTGCCACTGCTTTTTATTATGAAGCAAGATTTAACATGGCATTTAATGGCTGTACGTTTGAAGATATGTTTGCAATGTGTTTTTGGAGTGTTTGAAAAATAGAGAGAAATACGAAGGTAAATTACTTGTATCAGCTAAGCCATTGGAATACTCAGAAACTTCATCCCTTGACACCGCCTCGTTCCTACGACCCATTGAGCAACAACAGCACTGTGAATATCATTTACCACTTTATTCCGGATGTGATTTTTCAACTTCAACGACCGCTGTTGACTTCAGTGTCAAAAACAAAACAGCCGCAGTTTCGTTAGTATTCTACATTCCATTCCTGAAGCAAAGTGTGTCTATATGTACAGAACGTCTGGACATCTGTAAATATTGAGAGTTGGTCAATCCAGGTAGAGTGCCTCCTGGTGTACACAACCAGGGAACTCGCCTTCTCCACTTTCTAAAGTTGGGGCTTCATTTAGCAGTTGGTCCTTCTGTACCATAAATAAAGGGGAGCAGAATGCACACTAGAAACGGACAGTGATGAATCAGTGGACGCTCGGGTTGCGGTTTAGCGGTAATTAGTCGTAACTGTGACACAAACCCTTCATTAAGGTGGTTGATTGCGGCCAAAGATTACACCGTCTCGCTTCTCTTAGGGCCGTATACCACATTTACGTTGCTGACGTACCTGATGACTCATAAATACGAGTAATGTCAGCCAGTGACATTAAGTTTACATGATATACCTGACGAAGGCTGTCCGACCGTGTAACGCAACTGCGAGTGGCTGTCTTGGGTCGTCTGAATGGCTGGAGGGGGTTGGGCATCTTGATCGACAAAGTTGTGCGATGTTGTAAATATCACCCCAACTGCACCAAACTAATAGATCACCATTCGTGTGGTTGACTGGCTGGCTGTTTATTTTCGGTTTCGGTGTTCTGTATGTTCGGATAGATCACTCTTGGTATCCTTTCTGCAACAAGATTTATGTGTGCAAAAATTCCAATTTAAGAAGATATGAATATCATAAACGAGAGATTCAGTTGATTCTCTCGTGAAAACCAAATTGATTTGCGAATGAGTGTACTTTTTGAAAACAGTGTAATTTGGGTTCAAGTAGAACATAAGGTTGACGGGAACTCAGGAACTGCACCTACCTGATGAGCCAGAATAGCGAAACCGGTCGTGGGCTGTCGAGGAGTTTTCAGCAACCTTGTGAGTAGTTTCCTCCATGAAAAAGATATTAACCAGTATATGAGATAACGTCCTAAGCCACGCCTTTTTAGATGAAGGAACAAAAATAATTCTGAGGAAACCCAGTCCGTTTGAATAAACTGCATTCTGGACTTTCGTGAAATAATCCACTTTACTAAGAAAAAAACTAACGCGCAAAATGACAATCAGAATCATGGCAACAACAAGGCTTGGATGTTTTTCAACTAAATCCAAAGAATCTGAGATGAGCAGGAATTGAACAATTCATGAAAGACATTAAGACGTCATCTGGACATGGTTGGGTAGTATGACAAATGCCAAACATAGACATGTACAAACCATAGTTAGGATGCTCAAATGCATTGGAATGTGTCTGATTTTGCGAAAGTTGGCAACGAAACCCGCAGTGTGGACGGATAACTCGTTTCGGCGAAATCATCAACGAAATGGCGAGTGGATCGCGAGTAGTCGACGGGCTGACACTGTTGTCGGGACAGACAAAATCAAGTGGCCAACGTAGGACAAGGCTGGTCTACAGTTGACCCATAGAGGTATAGGTTGTAAGTGTGAGCTCGCGAGGAGGTGGAGGGCGCAATATGGCAATTGTTGGATATAAGGCGAAAGGGTCGTGAGACCGAGAAACATGCCGGCAACGCAAATCGGATTGTGAAGTGTAGCCTGGATGTGACTCCAAGTGACCGCCACACTTAAACTCCGACCAGCTGTGGGTGAGAATGCATAAACATGGGAAGGTTACGAGCTGTGAGAATAGCAGCTAAATGGTAGCAGTAAACACATATCAACTATAGATTAAGTGAAGCGAAAATCAAACTCAGTAAACACGTATGTTTGAGATGTCTTGTCGGGCAAATACAACTGTAGAATATAGAACAGCGATAAAAAAATGTACGAAGTGCTCTGCAACTCGTGTTGACGGATGTCGTAAGTAATCATTGCAAGGCCATCTCTCATAATCCATTATTCACAATCACAGCAATGAAAATCCCATCCCTTCATCTCATTTCCAATGGGCAACTGAACGTCACGAGATTTTGTAGGCTAGCGAATCACAACCCCACCAGGCACTCATTTCATCTCAGTTGAAAATTCCAAAATCCGCTCACATAACCAACAATCTATAAGCAGCTTGAGGGGAGAATAATTCACACAAACAGTGAGACTTGGGTCGGAAAAGTCGGAGGGCCAATTTACCGCAACATCTGCACAACCTGGTATTCAAGTAGGAAATAGAGTTGATTCAAGAACTGGGCCCAGCTGATTGATCTCAGGAAAGACGAAGTTTTCCATAGTTCCCATAGACCTTATAAGCACTTCGATACCTTGAACTCTGTCCCGAATGAAACAAAGGGCGGCCTCTGTGCAGCAAATTCTGCTAAGCCTATCAGCACCATAATTTCAGCCTAAAATGGGCTTATCGCAGTCATTTGTTACCCCGTGTGTACATCATAATATTCCTCGGTTTACATCCTAACTGATGGCACTGGTAAATATGAGCGGTTTATCGTGCGCCCACGGTATCGGTCCAACCACAAAGTTACATGTATAGACGTAATGTACTACTCATAAGGTTGCTGGAAATTCTTCGACAGCCCACGACTGATTTTGCCCTTTTTGGGGGCTGATCAGGCAGGCGCCGTCCCCAGTTGCCTGGAAACGTCACAAACGAGAGAGTCATCTGGGTTCCAGGTGAGTCTCTCGCAAAACCGAATTTGTTTGCAAATGAGTGTATTTCACAACATTACACGTTTGTTCACTCATCGATTCGTATGCTATACTCCTTATTTTCCTTCGTTTGTATAGGAATATGTTTTGATCAAAATTAAACTCTGTTTCTGAGCCAGTCAACATCTTCCGTGAGCTACAGTATGCGTTCCAAGTCAATTTACTGCAGAAAATTTGTCCGAGTGATGTAATGAGTAACTGTATTGTGTATGAATCGACTTGAAACAGCGTGATTTTGTTCATCTTCGTCTGTAGGCTGCTTGTATTGTGGGCTCAAGTCGCAGTACATGACTATCTACACCTGGAATAAATAATTTCACTGTATTGCCTTAATTCTGCACGAAAGTAGGATAAAACATAGTCCCTAGTCAACGGACTTCTAACAAACGGGCAACTGTAACTCTGGGCCAGAATGGCTGAAGTTCCGTTCGCAGTTTTGTCATCGGAAAGGACATATTGTTAGCCAACCAAGTACATCATTTGTGTACAGCTGAATGTCGACCGAACGGCGGTTTACACGTTTCGTAATTCATGCATTTGAACAGTTGGAGTAGAAAGAAGGGAAATGTCACGAGGATTGTTATTCAATGAAATGGGGGAAACTTGTCTACTGCTCAGTAGGACACAAAACCACTATAGTGACACTGACTCGTACTAATCGCCGATTTGTAAAAATTTGTTTTTTGAGTCACGTGGCACAGCCCTAATGCTTGTAAACCAGTAAAAGTGAGTTTTATAGTTTTTCTTACAGTGTACACCAGTCAGCTCAGAGTTGAATAACCTGATATAGAAAAACGAGGTTGACTTTATCCTATGTTTCTGCATCCATAAGTGCGGAAACACTTTATTAGAAAACATTAGTGTTCAGCAAGTCAAAAGACATGACGGTCTATCACTTCTGGTGGGTGACTTGTGCAACGTTTCACTCATAAATGCACTTAAAACAGGTTATGAAATCATTTGTGCGGAAAGCTCTCAAAGCAAGCCATACTAGACTGAGCAAACTAGTGTCGCAAGTGTTTACGAACAGATGATACTAGTAATTGGATCCTGATAATCTGCAAAAAAGCTCAAAAGTTTTTTTCATATGGATGACGACTATATCGCTGCCAATAGTAGATCGTGAGCGCAAGTTTCAAACATATGATGAACTCAAATTATGAGATCCGGGATCTCACAGGACGGTTGCAGCTAGTGGACTATATGCAGTTCGTATCCAGTGAGCAGTAGGAACAGACGGACGGGGAGAGCACACGCTATATTGAGAACCGTCTAAAACTAGTTTTATGGACAATTGGATCGATAAACATTATGAATTAAGCAAAACGTATAACTAATAATAGCGCAGTCGGTAGGAGCGGAAAAGTGGACAGGGCATTCTGGATGCAATAGCATGTAAGTGGCAAATGATGTACAAGCTCACGTCACGTGCCAAATCGGCTTGCGCGCCTAGGGCCGTTTGAAACAAATCTCAGCAAAGGCTATCTGGTAGATAAGGTATAGAGATGTTACAAAAATATGGCCTTCTGAAACTCCTAGTAGGTGTAGCGCATGACACGCACTTCTACCGACCCGGGGTCTCCGAGTTCGACCAACGGCCAGTCCGTTTTTCGGTCAGAGCAGATACTCGAAAACGGGTACAGCTGACGTAAATTTGCAAGCGAAGACGGACAGGCAACAAAATCTTTGACGTGAGTTGCTAGGGAATAAACAGACCTTAAGAAGTAGTAGGGGACGAAGTGGACATAATCACGCTACTCATGAGTAGCCAGAACTGAATAGAGAATAACACCTGATAGCAGATACTAACGGGTACAGCTGACGTAAATTTGCAAGCGAAGACGGACAGGCAACAAAATCTTTGACGTGAGTTGCTAGGGAATAAACAGACCTTAAGAAGCAGTAGGGGACGAAGTGGACATAATCACGCTACTCATGAGTAGCCAGAACTGAACAGAGAATAACACCTGATCACCGTTGATTCGCAAAATTTCTGTTAGAAATAAACTCATCTTTCAGGAGGCTGTGTTTAAATATTTACGACTGTTCCACTTTGGAGGTGTGGCTGTCAAGAGGAGGAAGAACGACCTGGACTTCTACCCAGGATGATCAGGCTGAATGTGGCAGTAGATAGTATCATTTTCCAAATAATATGACAAATTTGGATTTCATCGCCAGGGTGGACTTGGTAATACATGTGGTAGATATTCTAATAATGCCATCTATAAAATAGTATTATTGATTTTATGATACATCTAAGATGACGCTGAAGACTGTCTCGCATATCAGCCTTGGAGATTATAATCCTCACCGTGCAAGACTGATCATGCTGCAAACAGGTGTGTAGGGATCCGTTGCCTTCTTGACGTTGGCTAAGATAGCCAAACAGGTTACTCTACCCACGTGGCAAATATGTCTAACGTTTGGAATTATTCATCATCAGATATGTCTCAGGCAGTTTGGTGTTCATCTATTGTGGAAGAAATTAAATAACATTAAGTTTTTTAATGTCACCCAAAACCTCAAGTGTATTTTCGTATAACAAGCGGATAATGGTGAATTGCCACGTTACTACATTGTGAGTACGAGTAAGTGGTATACATACTGTTGAGCTTTAATTGTCGGTCCTCACCCCCTAACGGTAAAGCCTCATGACACTAGACTAGGATCAGATTCGACTTTCGTTGCCTTGGCGTTAGAGTAACATTCCAAAACTGGTAAAATTCCAAACTGATTTGCAAATGAGTGTGTTTCTCGAAAACAGTTCGATTCAAGTAGAACATATGGTTGACGGAAACTAGGGGACTGCGCCTACCTGATGAGCCCGAAGAAGGGCGAAACCGGTCGTGGGATGTCGAAAAGGTTTCAGCAACTTTGTGAATAGCTTTCTTTATGGAAATCTACTGCGGTATCTCGAATATCGTGTCAACTGAAACATGAGGCGACCTGTGTGCAGAACATTCAGTTGCAGAATATCATAAACGGGAGATTCAGTTGAGTCTGTCGTGAAAACTAAATTGATTTGCAAATGAGTGCACTTCTCAGAAACAGTCCAGTTCGGGTTCAAGTAGAACCTAATTTTGACGGAAACTCGGGGATTGCGCCTACCTGATGAGCCCCAAGAAGGGCGAAACCGGTCGTGGGCTGTCGAGGAGTTTTCAGCAACATTGTGAGTAGTTTCCTTTGTGAAAAGGTTAATGTATGCTTAGATTTTTGGGCTGATGAGCTGATTTTGAATAGTTGATAATAATGGCACTCAGCTGTGCGTGCAACGCTGTCTTGAGACGAAATTTTCGATGAGGCAATCTTGGTCTTATTCTTATGAGAAAAATTAAAACTAAGTGATGCAATAACGTATATTTCGTTGAAGTGCAAATAGTGGTGGGCAAGCAATATTATGAGGGGCAACCCAGTTTTGTCCCTTTCGTCATAGATAATTTCTGGACCTGATGTACATTTCGATGCGTTAATGTTTTATGCACAGGTGTGTCAAAGCCTTCAGTAGGATTTTTTCTGCCCAGCTGCCGACATGCAACCTTTTTACGAATCTAAAATTAATCATGCTTTTTGTCGTAATTTATCAGGTCGAATGTCAAACTTCGGATAGCTTGTGTTAACGATCGTAACTGGAGTTAGTGGTCTGTTTTGCAAACGACACGGAGGTTTTAGGATCAGTGAGATACTGAGTGAAGTACGAAGCCAATGTACTTGATGGCCATTACCCCTCCACCGATAAGACGCACTCGGAAATCTCAAGGATGCATCCTTTTTGATCCTCCTTTCACATGGACAACACAAACGTATCACAGCCTTCAGCTTTGAGGTAAATAAAATTTCCTCCTCGTTCCGTTCTTCCCAGGGGTAAGGATCGAACTGAATCTCGTATTTCGGCTGAAGTGAATACTGTAGATATCCAATAATTTCCATTGACGCGACAAGATGGAAATGCATGGTACTCGCGTTTCCCGTCATCCAGCATGTTAATAGCTAGTTGGTCGTTATGGTGGACTCATTTAAAAAATAAAAAAACAAGGGAGATTAACTGCCACGTACGAACGTGGCTTAGTGGGGACTCGATAGAGATTGAGTGGCTACGCGCGTCATTTGTCATCGGGTCAAAAATACAGTTACACAGAAGGCTTTTAACGAAATATAAGTGGGGAGCGTGTTCTAATCGGTCTCCGAAGTGGAAATTGTGTAGGATCTCAACGCACACCCTTCCATAAGGGGAGGCTCGTTGGGCAAGTATGTTTACAATGTTCGTGATGTGCGTGACCTCAGCAAGTTGACTACCGTGGTTATCTTGGTATTTATATTTGTTGGCCTCATCATCATCAGTTGTAAAAACCGCGTAGTTGCCGTATAGTGGTTATAGCTGCCCAGTGTTAAAACAATAACTAATGCTTTTGATTCATAAGCACTGGAATGTCACCGGAGTTCTCATTCGGGAGATCGAGAGGGGTATACTCCTTTTGAACAAAGTCAGGAATGGAGATTTCATGGTGCGTACGGAGCTCCCCTTAATTACGCTCCTGGTCTTCAACTCCTAATCGTGAACTGCGCGAAATCGTTCCGCAGATTTATTGGTATTTGAATAGATTCTGCATTATTTTCAAAGTGAAGGGCACTGATGTCAGAGTCAATTGGTCCTCGGGAGCTTCCTTAGTCACACTTGGTGTGTGCCAACTGCTCGTTTATGAGTTATGCAAGCCCACAAAAAACTGCGAGGAACAAGACCGAAATCGTGATTCCATTAACCTCATAAACTGATGGTTTGAAGATCTACCGAATTTGTTTCACTACTGACCAAGTGACTTCCTCACCAATAGATTACAATCACCTAAGCATTGAAAATTAAATCAGTAAGGGTTCACCCGGCACATGTACTCCAGCTAAGCAAATGTGCTGGGTGTACTGTAGCCACTGTTAGCCACTGTTGCGATCAAAATATTTCCAAGCGATTAACTGGGATCTGTTCGGTTTAGTTTCCGGAGAATTATTGTACTTTTCCATGTTTGGTAGTTCATGCTGTGTAAATGAAACAAAACATTTGTCGAAAGGTTTGGTGTACACGTGATTTCACGTGAATGCAGATCACAAAACAGTAATCCATGATCAGAAAACTGCCAGGTTGCCGTTAATGAGGATGCAGCGCCAAATAACGTGACCAACAAAGCAATAAACACTGATTTAGGGAAAACGTTCATTGATGTGGGCCCAATGTGCATGATACCTGGGGTGCTACAGTTATGGCGTAACCTATTCAAAATGTTCTCCTTATCTTACGCCATCCAGGTAGATCATTTGGAGTGAACAGAGATGCAGTTGGGGAAACTGTCGTTAACTCAGTTGGGGCCGCAACCTTCCTCATGAATATGCCCACATCCATAAGACAAACCCACTACCTATTGGACATTTTTGGTGAGCTTCTGAGCTTTTTGGGACTATTGTAGATTTGGAGAACCGACGACGCATTAACCCCATGTCAATGGATATTTTGGTTTTGCTTTAAGTACCCCCTCACCAGAGCAGGCCGTGTGCTTGTCTTGCGGCCGAAGCACAGAAGCTTCGTTGGTTTACGCAGCAGCTCTCCAGTGGCGGCATTGTGAGGCAATTTTCTGAGAGGAATAGCTATAGGGGCTGGACTTTTCGGAGGGTGTGAACTAGAGAGTGGCTGCAAGAAAACGTTACTGTGTGCTCTCCAGAAGATTGGATTATCCTCGGAGGGGCCTATACCCGGAAGGATTACACATTCGTGTCTAAAGTATCCAATGAGTGGTTAAGTTAACTTCTCCTAATAACGAGTTGGGTGACGAGATTAAGTAAGCCGCCATATGGGGCACAATGATCTACCTAATTAAAACAAAATGTCCAAAGGTCAATCCGACTTCAAGTGAAAATTTTCTAAAACCTCCTTCACTTACGTCCGTGTTGGAAAAACGGGCCGTCAGCTTTTTTCAAAAGTGACTAAGCGATGAATACACATAAAAAGTAACTCATCATCATCA
>NW_008751971.1:474777-532611 GCF_000715545.1 Opisthorchis viverrini | reverse complement strand
ATCATGACATCAGTGATCAACACCGATCTTCACTGCCGTATTCGTTATCAGACGTCGAGTTTTTGATGCCCTTTATTACTTGCTGCCGGGTGTTTTTGGTGTAGTAAGGAGTTAAAATGTTCTAACCTACTCTGGCTTAAGTGTCAGGGGAAAGCTTCTCAACCGTCTGATTTTCCACTCTCACAGCACTCTGGTTTCTGCACGAGCCAAACAACAATAGTGTGTGAACATTCTGTGGCTACGTCGCTTTAGGGCTTTTGGTCAGAACTGTTTATTCACAAAACTCTCACCTGTTCAACAGAGTTGAAGCCAGTAGTCTGTTTGGCCCCGATTACAATAACTCCCCTTCAGAGGAGAATTCTAACAAGGAAATCCATACTCGTCCGTTCTGATTTCGCAAATAAAACAAACACCGTGGTCTGCTTAGAACAAAATCCAGTTTTGTGCACATCGTGCGTTGTTTTCTTCATTCGCTGTCTCCAGACATGAATATGGTGTGAGTGCGACAAACTTATTATTCAACTGGCAAACTAAACACAACAGCTTTGTGGATTGAGAGAGTTTTGTCTCGATAACACCTGCCGAACGAAGAGGACATACATTCTTAATCTGGTTAACTGGGTAGCGCCAGACCAGTTCCGACGTTCAGAACTGCACCATCTTGTCACTTAACACGTTGCCTCTTGTTTGACCGTTGTCTACTCTGTCTAATTATCTGTAGTTGCATGATATGTTGACTGCTACTGAGAGCTTATCAGCTGACTAAGAGTGGAATGTCGAACAGCGGATTTGGTTTGTTCGTCTGTGGGGCTGTGTACATGATATGGCAGAAACAGAACTACCTGTATTGTCACAGCATTTAAGGTAACTCCAGTTGAAAGCCCATAAATTTGTGGGCTAGATACCTCACATGTGTAAGTAATGAGCCTGAAGAACCACAAAGTTTGAAGTAGCAGTGGCCAGAAAGAGTGCGGTGGACAGAAATACATCTGCTAGTCACGTGCAACTGTTTGTACTCAAACTATGAGCACAGAATCAATCATTTCATGCAAGAATGGTAAAGATGATGAAAATCTCGGGTATTTTTCAGACTTGTTTATGATCAGCTAGACTAACGGGGAATTCATAGCTCTGAATGCACGGATGTTTGACGACATTTTTGCAACATGTTTGTAAAGTTCAGACTTGGAATTTTTGTACAGCGCTAGTGAGGTTCTCTGAACGAGGAAATGTAGACGTAACCCAACAACGTACGAGTGAAACCTGTTTATGCGGCTAATCGGCAGAGGCTAAAGAGTTTGCGTATTCCACTGTTCTAGGCGGATTCGTCACAAACCGGCCGGAGGTATATGTTCTCCAACACTCCCTTATTTGGCCGACCCAAAGTTGTCTGCGACCTCGAGAAATACACTCATTTGCAATCAAATACGGTGACAAGTGAATCATATATATAGAAGTATGTAATTACGTTAATACACAGTTCCTTCAGGTCGTCTTCTTGTCTTCTGACCATAACCCAGTAGCGTCAGGGCAGGTGAAGAGATACAACACCTACTCGTTTCAGTGACCCCAAAGACCACCATGACATTCATTCCAACTTATTGGACTACTGGTTCGAATTCAACCACCTGTGTGTCCCCATCCAACCTCATCCCTTCACCTGACTTCCCAACAACAATGCAATCAGTGAGTCTGCCGGTTCTCAGATGGCACCATATTTTGGAGACTAAACTTGCCGTGTTCTCCCAATTCGAATTATCCCATCTCCGTCTCCACTTTTGGCCGCAGGCTATTGACACGCCGAAATTGAGTTCGCCGAAACTATAGGGTTTTCGAAGTTGCCATTTTTATGTGAAGTTAGTCTAATCAATTTGCACCTTCCCGTGACATGTCGCACGTAGCATTTTGTTTGAGTGAGCGAAATGTCAAGGTCATTGACCATCGCCGATTTGGATTTTTTGCCGGTTTACGCGACATAAAACATGAAATCGCACTTTAGCATATTTTGGCGTTCCGCGGTGTTCCTGAAGAATAAAAATAACATTTTAAGAGTATTTAATACAAATTCCACCCTATAGGATCAGTCGCAGGCGTTTGTTTGCTTTAGACACGTCAGAGTTAACCAATGGGATATTTTTGTTTGGTGAACCTGCTCACAACACATTTTCCCCATGGATCTCGTGTTCCATAAGTGCAATAAAGTTAGATAACAGCACAACCTTGCAGTGGCAGTGCGAGGAACATCTGTGGACGATCACCTTCCCCAGATTTGCATAACCAGTTTGTAGACAATACAGTGTTACCAGAATACTGTGGGCGTCTTTCCTATTATAACTGTGACGTTCTATAGGTGGTGACCACCAATCATGAAGCTGTCACCACAATGACGGTAGCCTTCTCGACTACCTGTTGTAGCTGCTGGATCCGTGTCTATGTGCGACGCAATATTATCATCATTAATATCATGGTCAACATCAACATCCTCAACATAATCATCATCATCATAATCAGCATCATCATCATCATCATCATCATCATCATCATCATCATCATCGGTATCATGACATCAGTGATCAACACCGATCTTCACTGCCGTATTCGTTATCAGACGTCGAGTTTTTGATGCCCTTTATTACTTGCTGCCGGGTGTTTTTGGTGTAGTAAGGAGTTAAAATGTTCTAACCTACTCTGGCTTAAGTGTCAGGGGAAAGCTTCTCAACCGTCTGATTTTCCACTCTCACAGCATTCTGGTTTCTGCACGAGCCAAACAACAATAGTGTGTGAACATTCTGTGGCTACGTCGCTTTAGGGCTTTTGGTCAGAACTGTTTATTCACAAAACTCTCACCTGTTCAACAGAGTTGAAGCCAGTAGTCTGTTTGGCCCCGATTACAATAACTCCCCTTCAGAGGAGAATTCTAACAAGGAAATCCATACTCGTCCGTTCTGATTTCGCAAATAAAACAAACACCGTGGTCTGCTTAGAACAAAATCCAGTTTTGTGCACATCGTGCGTTGTTTTCTTCATTCGCTGTCTCCAGACATGAATATGGTGTGAGTGCGACAAACTTATTATTCAACTGGCAAACTAAACACAACAGCTTTGTGGATTGAGAGAGTTTTGTCTCGATAACACCTGCCGAACGAAGAGGACATACATTCTTATTCTGGTTAACTGGGTAGCGCCAGACCAGTTCCGACGTTCAGAACTGCACCATCTTGTCACTTAACACGTTGCCTCTTGTTGACCGTTGTCCTACTCTGTCTAATTATCTGTAGTTGCATGATATGTTGACTGCTACTGAGAGCTTATCAGCTGACTAAGAGTGGAATGTCGAACAGCGGATTTGGTTTGTTCGTCTGTGGGGCTGTGTACATGATATGGCAGAAACAGAACTACCTGTATTGTCACAGCATTTAAGGTAACTCCAGTTGAAAGCCCATAAATTTGTGGGCTAGATACCTCACATGTGTAAGTAATGAGCCTGAAGAACCACAAAGTTTGAAGTAGCAGTGGCCAGAAAGAGTGCGGTGGACAGAAATACATCTGCTAGTCACGTGCAACTGTTTGTACTCAAACTATGAGCACAGAATCAATCATTTCATGCAAGAATGGTAAAGATGATGAAAATCTCGGGTATTTTTCAGACTTGTTTATGATCAGCTAGACTAACGGGGAATTCATAGCTCTGAATGCACGGATGTTTGACGACATTTTTGCAACATGTTTGTAAAGTTCAGACTTGGAATTTTTGTACAGCGCTAGTGAGGTTCTCTGAACGAGGAAATGTAGACGTAACCCAACAACGTACGAGTGAAACCTGTTTATGCGGCTAATCGGCAGAGGCTAAAGAGTTTGCGTATTCCACTGTTCTAGGCGGATTCGTCACAAACCGGCCGGAGGTATATGTTCTCCAACACTCCCTTATTTGGCCGACCCAAAGTTGTCTGCGACCTCGAGAAATACACTCATTTGCAAACCAATTTGGTTTTCACAAGAGACTCAACTGAATTTCTGGTCTACAATATTCTACAACTGAATGTGCTGCACACAGGCCACCTCATGTTTCAGTTGGCACGATATTCTGAATATCGCAGTATAGTTTCATAAAGGAAACTACACACAAGGTTGCTGAAAACTCCCCGTCGAAGATTTTTCAAGAACCTTGTTAGTAGTTTCCTTTATGAAAAATAGTCGGCCACCGGTTTCTTCTGAATGAGCACGAAGTAAAAGTTGAGTATCATTCTGATAAACCATAAGTAATCATTCGTAAGGTGGGTGAAACGAGCGTCGCTAAACTGGCGTGGACAGGCCTGTAGTTAAAACTCAGCTTGGTTACTTTCTCCTCCCAAAGGTAACATGCAACCCAAAGAAAATATGGAATGACATGCAACCGTGTTGCTCAAAACTACGAAGCAAGCTAGTAGTAATCACAGGCTGATAGCAGACAGTTTTCTTGGACTCATACTAATAACGACAACTGTGTGGTCCACCAGGCTCTACTAGATAGTCACAATACACTACAGACTAATCTTTCTGACTTTCGACCTTTTAATTCGTCCCGAAATATCGGACCAAGTTCACGTGAAAAATGTAGTTCGCTTTTCCACTCTTCGCATCAGTTTGTGAAGCAGTTCCAAATCCCCAGATCGCTCAACTATAACACCCTTTCGGCGCCTCTCTGCTAAACTACCCGGAAGGAAGCACAAGGGCTGAGGTACTACCAGGTTGCCCGAGCCGATGGGGTAGCAGTCTAGATACCGCTGTTGGGTTGGGACCACGGACCTTCCGATCAGTAAGTGTTTATCTCAACCACCGAGCTATAAAGTACAGTAAAGTAAGCTAAGTGAGGAAATATAACTCACCCATTGCGCGGAGTAGGTGGTCTCGAGATTCGAAAGTTGCCAAGTAAAACCAGTATACGTTTCTTGGCAGGTATATTGTTGCTACAAATGGATGGATAGAAGAATGTCAGCTTATTATTGGAAATTTTATTAGCTCTCCTGGTCTCTTGGCAACACTTTTTGTTCAGACCCCAAATTACATAGAACCTTTACTCAATTAGGTGGATTTACATGAAATTTGTTTAGTCCTTTCTTTGCAAACAGCTGAAATGTGCGTGCAAACAGAGCATGTGAAACACAGAATGTCAAACGAAAAGAAACCAAATTTGCCTTTCACAAGCGTGAAACACTCTCCAGAAGAATCTTTCCATGCTAAAACATTTCTCCAGGAGGACAGCACACGGCAACGTCAAATGAATGTGCGTTTTTTTATATCTCGAAACTTGGGTAATTCAGAAATAAAGCCTAGGTTTGATTTTATAACAAGGTTAACACTACGTTTACACCGTCAGGAAGAGGTGATGAAACACCAGACTGGCTGGAGTTTCTTTGTGGATTTAATGGCTGAAATTCCACATTAAATGAATCAGCCTAAACATTTTCAAACTTAGAGTTTTGCTATCATAATATCATATCTCATCATATATTGCTAAAACAGCTGCTGAAGAATATCCAAAACCTGTCAGTTTTGCTTAATCCATCCTAATAATACAACCGATTATATCACGTAAACGACACTGAATGTAGAAAAATTCGTCACAAAGTTGATGCTTAGTCAGTTGGAGATCCTTACTTGGGTGTCAGTTGAGCATTCGCATTCGTTCCACAACTGGTGGAGTATTTCCATAGTTTTTCCGAGGAGTCCTACCACATCACAGCTTAAACACTTGTTCCCCGGAACAACTTGGGAATGAGTGAAGCTGATGCTAAAGCGAATCCAACCTTGACAGAGTATCTAAGGAGGATATCAGTTTCTAAATAGTTACTAGCTTATGGTCCAACGTTTACGAAATATTCCATCATTGCTTGATATGGGATGCTAAACAAGCCATAACTAGAGTGATGTTATTCTAAGTGCTTTCATGGAACTGCAGCTTCTACGCCTCCCGCTTTGCCAAAGGACACATCTCGACATTCTTTATTCTTGCACTTCTGTTCCGTTTGCTTTTCACCACTGTACACGTTTAATGAAATTCCGCTGTATCAGTAACCCAGGTGGCGAATAACCAAAAACGGGCTGTGATTTCGTTTGCTCGAGAAATATTGCGTCTGCTTACGACTGCATTTTATCATAGATCTGAACC
Organism: Opisthorchis viverrini; assembly: GCF_000715545.1. Lineage (NCBI taxonomy): Eukaryota > Metazoa > Platyhelminthes > Trematoda > Opisthorchiida > Opisthorchiidae > Opisthorchis > Opisthorchis viverrini. The sequence continues at coordinate 526,463 of NW_008751971.1, read as the reverse complement.
GATTGAATTTTGTTCAAGACTTTTACTAGTCAGCTTTCCGTCGGTGTCATCCGATAATCTCACAAACTTACGCTGCCTAGTGTACATGGTCCCTGAACATGCCTCAACAAGAATGGTAACACGAGGAAGTGTGAGTAATGATGGACCGATGAGGTGGTACAGGGGTTTACCAGTATTCAAACACAACCGTTGACCTAAACAAGACAGCCATAGTACAAGATGCGTACAAGCGCAGATGCTACAGTGTAGCTGCTATCCTAATCGAATTCAGCAATCCATGAAGACGAACTTGACCGCTTCTGATGACCGATGACTGGTTTCGAGGGTTTGGTAGTATGATGATGAGGAATACTATTGCAAGAGAGTTGGCGTAAGACCATAAGTGTCCAGATGTGTCAATCCGGCTCTTTATTGTTCTTTTATCATTATGTAGCCGCTGCTTTTATGTCCGTGCAGCTTGACTCACAATAATAGTGAAATGGCACGTGGTCACTTTTAACGGTGAAGTTGAACACCGATAGAAAACCTAGTTCGTTCGCAAATTATCTCAGTAAGGAAGCAGCGTGGTTAGGATAGTGACCGGAAAGCTGGCACTCAAATTCCTTATTCAACTGAAGATTGGTCCCAGAATACATGTGAGACCGCAGTAATAAGCACACTATGCGAATTTCCTGCCAGACACTGCGTTTGCATGGGGCCTGTAAGAATTCTGCAACCTCAAACAGACTGCGAGCCATTGGGAGTTGTACGTCATCTGGGTTGAAGTGAGCTTCACTCTCTTTATTGTAACTAAATCTCATTATATTTGAATTTGCAGTATTTTCTAATTGCTTGATCGAACTGTGCAGCTGTTCAGGTACACGACGATAGTGAGATTCACCCAACTATATTCTAATTAAATTGGAACACATGCTTTTTTCGGAAATAAATTGAATGTGGTCATTATTACCCTGCACAAGTAATCTTCTTTCGGTCGATTTGCTATTTCCCGCCTCGGAAACACTTTGAAATTGCTAAGAAATCGGGTATCTAGCAGTTCTGCTTATCTCTTTTTTGATTATGTTGACACGCGATTATGATTGGCGTACAATCCTCGCGCAACCATTTAAATCAAGGACGACAAATATATTACATTCTAGTTTTTTTAAATGTGAATGCGTCTTTGTAGTAAATAGATAGAATATTTTATCGGCACTCAATATGTGCTTCGGTCACTTTTGTGCAGACACACAGATACATGATGTGTTTCAGATAGGGTAACTCCTTTCTGGACTTCTCGATGCAACCTGTGAGGCATAGGTTGTTCAGGTTTGTTTACAATTGTCCTTCTATGTCCTCAAAATCATCACCGCTCATCTGAGATATGATCTTCGATACACCTAACCAATATTCGGTAACGTCGCTTGCAGGCATTTACACTCCACCGCTTCCACCACGTGGCCAAAGTTCAATCCCTTGCGTTTCATAGTTGGGATACTTGGATTCGATCGACGAGCAATGTTGCTAACGCGTGCAAACACACACCCCAGGAGTGAAAACGACCAGTCAGGCATACACTGCATGAGATTTTGTCACTGCAAAAATGTCTACCAATATTCAGCAAAAGATTTCCAAATCTATCATTCCACATGCACAGTTTTGTTCTACTCGTATGTCTATACACACACAGCTTTTCAGTGTGCCGACCCAGAAGTGAAAACTGAATTGTTCAGTTGACACTAGTTCCTTCCGTTTGGTGTGCAAACCGACAATTTTGAGCAGAGAATTCACGTTAATCTTAGCAATGCGGATGATCAATCGGCATGACTCATGCATTAAAAGTGAAAACGACAGGTGGAATGGTAATGATTCACGGCCACTGGTTCGTCACCCATTTCTCTACTCATAAGGAAAACCTGTGGTACCTTTGTTTAGTTCTCTTTATCAGAGGACTCATACTCTGGATGCACAACTTATATTTACCAAGAAGTTAGCGGTAGAACGCATAAAGTTTATTTAGGCAATGACGTGGTGCAAAACGTGGCTACCTCGGTGCTAATCGATCGGCGTTTCAGAAAAACACTTATATGTGAAAACAAATCCACACTGTATAGGTTAAACAGACTACAGTTTATACTGCTATACTAACTGAGGGATCGTACGCTGGCAGATTCTTTCAGCGTAAAGATGACATATTTGTAGATAAACTGAAAATGAATTCGGTCGAAATTCACACACACCCCTCATGAAAAAATTCGCCCTGCACGATTCGCAATCTTCGCCCAGATCGAAACCGAAAGTATTTTACACAACCAAAAAGGGCATCCAAAGTTGATTAGCTTAGTTTCCAGGTACCTACCGGCAGATCACTGCCCGAAATATCCCAATAGATTCGCACGTAGGCTGACTTTGCCTGTAGGGTAAAGTGGCTGACGTAACCAACCTAGAGGACAAAACTTCCGGCCGTTAAAATAACTATTTTTTTACCAACAGTCAACGCCGCTGTTGTATGCGGACAAGGTAGAAGCAGTTCACTGGACAACAGGATCGCATACTGTACAAACGTAGGAAGCCCGAGTAGAAAACGTAGAGGATAAACCGTAAAGTATCACGCGACCTTGCGTGATGATCATGTGATAATGTTTTTTACCCTACACTTAAATGCCAGTGCCTCCTGTTTTTAGCACCGATATATAACACAGGAATAATGCTCCATAAGCAGCGATTAGTGCGTAGGACAAACTATTTCGGCAAGGCCATGCATGAGAAAAGGCGTGTTTGTGGGGAATCTAAGTAATCCACAGCTGATTTCATTTTTGACTGGATATGTCTCAGCCGACCAAAGAGCTATGCGTGTTTTGACAACCGTGTTTGAATCGCAGTTCAGTTTGATGAATTAAAATAGAAATATCGATCGATGTAACTAAGCAACCGGGATGACTTTAATACAGATCGAAGGCTTTTGTATAGTTGGACTAGTCTACCGTCTGATTGGTAATTAGGTGGTAGGGGGACTTCAGAGGAAACGTTACTCTTCACTGTGCTGTTAAAATAACGGGTCATGGAGGTCGCAATTTATCAGCCTTGGTTAGTTAGGTGCGAAACCTCACTTAGCACCCCTTACAATCTTTAGCTTGGATGAAAATCTGCAAAATTCTTCAATACAGTGAAGCGTAAGGTCAAACAAGTCTGGCGCAGCTAGCAGTACTCAGTACTACCCAGCAATATTCAGATTTAGTGGCCACTAAACCATCCTCGGACTAGGAAATACGGAACACGTTGGGGGGCTTTTACATGATACTGTGAGGTTTCACAGGAAGGCTCCAAATATATGAATCACTGTCGTATCAGTAGTTGGCGTCCTATCAGTAGAGACTCTGGTTTGAGAAGGCCGATGGTGTGACAGGTGCAATCTGGGGTTACTCATTGGCATTGTAGCTCTTCGAACAAACCGTGCAGTTGCAAAAAACACCGGGGATGGGATTTCCCTGAGAGCTCAGCCAATCTGTAGTAGATACGGCTCGGAGCCACACTCTGCAGCATACATCTCACACGGAATTCGTTCATTTGACTCGGGATTCATTTTACTCTGTTCTCGTTACCTTCTCGTCAAATCATTATACACTGTGAATCTGAATTCCCACCGAACTTCATGCATGTTCGTTTTCGGAGACATTATCATCATTTTGCCACAAAGGGACATGCAGAAGACTAAGCCTGAAGTTCGCAAAATACTCTTAGTTCGAGACCATTGGTCCATTGTTGATTTGTTCGCTGAGCCTGGTGATTAGATGGTATTCGCTTTGTCTTTAGTCGAGGAAGTACTATCCGTGAGTATTGTATAGGATTTCGCTTAAATAGAGAGTCGCTCACCAAGCTCGGTGGACAAACTAACAAACGCAGATCGAATTAACACAACCTGGCACTTTCAATTCGTCGCATTTTCGCAACCATACATTTAACCGCATCTAGCAGAAAATGAATGAACAGTTTAGGCACAGTCTGAGTTAGCAAGACAGCGGAGGACAAACGACCTAATTGTGGCAAGGTTATCTTGGACGAAGGCAGATGGCTATAATACAAGGTCAAAGGTCAAGAAATAAAAATCCATGAACGACATATTTCAACGCTTCTCGCTTCCCTTTTTGTACTAGGGTGTAAGTTCTGGGCATGCTTGTCCAGCCGTCACTCCACACAAATTTGATTCTATTGGGGTTAATATTTACTTAAAAAGACCCAGTAGGCATCCTCTACTTACCTCATTATTCTACGTAGTAAAAAACTTGAAATGGATAATCAAGAAAATAAATGAGAATCGTTCTCCTTTCATCGCGGGGTAAAAATCGAACTCGTTCAGAAATGAGCCTGCGCAAAACGTCTAGGATCGATCACACTATAAGAACGAATACGTTTCAGAAGTCTGTTACGTTGAGATATTTGGGGTAGGATGTTTTAATGACTGATGTCTTCATTACCAAACGGTAGACTGTCATTTTTGGCTAAGGGTAAGGTTGAACACCACTCACATACTTCTCTTAGGTTCACCTGGAGTTTACGAGCCCCGTCAATGAAATAGTAGAAAACATACATGTCGGGCGTCTTTTCGCTCACGCAAACCAAATTCGACCTAGAGAAGCAAAACTTCAAGAGCAGAAACTCAAGAGCATGAGTGATCCCTCCAGGGGCAGAAAAGCCAGTCGTGTTGCGATTATGCGAGCGTCATTGGCTGGTTCTCATCATGTGAAACAAACCACTGGAGTGAGGTTCAAGTGCTTAAGTTCTGAGTCTGTTACACACGGAACACCTGCCTGACAAGATGCAATCCAGTCGGACCAAAAACCAAGACATGGCAATACAGTCACGTCGGCTGAACTACAGAACTCCGATGTGACCTATTAGTACTTAAGTACTAACGGCATAGCGGCTAGCCTCGGAAGAACAAAACGAAAGACAGGCGCTGGTTGGTGTGAACGATGGAACCTACATATTGAAGCCGATAAACAGACCATCTAAACGCTAGATCTCCGTCTTGAAGATCGGTGTTCAGCGAAACAAACGGCGTACGTCCACATTGGTGAAATCCATGTGACCACTCTGGATAAACCGGAAACACTGAGCAAGCATTCTGTTATGATATGTAATATTTATTAACCAGCCAGCCAGGGGGGTCGAGGGTGTTTGGTTTAAAGACCTGTCCACATTTCACATAGCTAAGTTCACCTGCGAGTTCAAGCAGGATATCCCACTATCCTTTTTCGACGTTTTAATAAAAAAATCTAGCTGGTTCAATGTCACGTTCTGTGTATCATAAACTTAACTAGAAAAGTCAGGACTTTTACTTCACCCATTCCGATCTAGCGCGATAAGCTATTGCATACCACTTCACACAGCCAGACCAACATGTACATGAGATAAACTAACTAAAGAGATCTAATGCTCCAGTGTACGGCCGACTAACTATCCGGGTGTTTTTTCTGGAAAGCACCAAGGAGCACGTGGTAAGTGGCCCTTCAAAGGAGCAGGTTTCCACTAACTGGTAATTCTGCCGAAAATAAAATTGTGACAGATGTATTATGATGGGGGACTTAAGCTGAAACGGTCTAACAGAGCATTCAACCACCGATCAAAGCGTCAATATCAGTCTTGCCCATTAGCCATTGTATCTACCAGTTCACCCGCAGCCGTCATAAAACTTCTATCTCTAAGACCGGGAGAAAACTTTGCGTCCGTGATTGGAGTCGACTCGGTGCGAAGGTGCTCACCAAGGCTGTGTTCGTGTTTCTGTACATCTCCTTGACCGTTAGTGGACCTTTAATTTCGATTGACTATTCGGATGACGAATCTCCTTATATGGCTAACTGACTAGCTCTCCCAATATCGGAATTCGGAAATGTGTTTCAGCATGTGCTGAAATGATGGAATGAGGTGTGGAACAATCGGGTTATTGTGAACGCTCGTAAACGAGCCATAAACGTATGATGTCAAAACTCTCTATATATCACTAAGGACCACATTAAGTAGATTTAATTATCTTGGGTAGAAATGAAGGTTTAATATTCTAGTTATAATAGCAAGCAGGGCACAAATTTGCTTGCCATTAGTAACACCTTGTTTCCGAAATCACTTGGATTTATTGGCTCAGCTTCCATCATTCCTTTATTGTCTTGCACCACCGTGTTTTTAGGTATATTCACCATATCTTACTTTGTGACAACTAGTAAGCAGATCGTTTCCATCAGACATGCACAGGTTTAGTCTCACTATGTTTATGTGTGATGATAAGATCATGTGTTACAGTCGTGTCAAAAGTTGTTCTGTGATGAGATAAATAAATAAACGGCGTTAGGTGACAGTAAATAAGCTTTTTTCAGGTCAACTGTTTATCGATCATCTTGACCACAAATACGATGAGACCAGAACCCTTTGGCTTTTTGAATATCTGTTTCAGAATGAACTTTTCAGGTGTGGCGCACACCCTTCCAATGAACACGAACCTAATGTTTGTGGAAAAATATAATATAAAGTGTTCAAAAAAGTTCACCTCATGTCATTAACGACAAGTTTATGTCTGTGTTGAATGATTTCTGTCATAATGACGTAATTCCGGTAGGTTTGATCCATCTGGGAAACACCTGTAGCATTCCCAAATTTATTTCTCCACGTTTTTAGTAGTTGTATTCAAATAAATTCCACTGACAGGTACCTACACCAAGTCGTCGACGAATGGTGTCTTTAATTTCACTCGGAGGTAGTATTGTTTTATACGTTTTATACGAAATAGATGGGAACACAAGTAAGCTCACTAAAAGGTTGCTAAATGATTATAACTCTACTTAAGTTACACGCACGACACAGCATCAGTTGATGAAGACAGCCACGGACTAGCTTGAAGCTCTATGGCCCAGAATATGGCACAGCAATAACGGAAAGTCACTGTTTCAACGCGACTACGACAGGCTTCGCTGAATCAACTTTGATAGGAAAGACATCGTCAAAGAGTACAGACTGACCATCAGTGTAGCTAATGAATTTCAGAAAAGCGACATTGGCCGTTATCGTTCTGAGGGATTTCCAACAAATATCGCAATGGATGATTAATCCCCTAATGTTTTCAAGAATACAAAATGGCGGAAGTTACTGTGCATCGGTGTCAGTTGGGGAAATATCCAGAGGTTAAAATAAGGGCAATGCTCAAAATGAGTAATTCATTTCGATTTGGTGGTTGAATCTGTCGCCTGATGAAGACGAGTTCGCCTTAATCAACATAGTGCCGGGACACTTGGTAGTGTTGGGACTGTTGCAGCTGTTAACAAGTATGTATGCGAAGCGGCATAACCAACTTGTGGGGAACTCTGCAGACCACCTGAAATAACTCCTTTGGGTAAATTATCTAGCTAGTCGTAACGATATATAACACAGCCAGACTTTGAACCGTATTAACGGGCCCAAATTAATCCCAGTACTAGCGGTCCTTGTGGACTCTCTTGCCGAGTTGCCAATTTGAGCGCTGAAGACCTTTGTTTTACAGAAGCAATGAGTTTTCCCTTCGAAGGTTGAATTATGCTAAGAAATCCTTGGGTGGGTGGCCACAGGTTTAGTGCTCCAATCAATGGCCTTCGGGTGCACCCAAAAGATTTCTCTTACTTTTGTCGGGGGAGCGGGTTGGATAAACTAAACATTATTAGTGTGGCTATCGAAAAAGCCATCTATAAACACTGGAAAGTATGGGGAATGGCTGTGTCTGCTTTTGGCTGCCTCTGTATGTTAAACCTAAAATGCTGACTTTTCTTCAGGTCGCCGAATTGATCCTATTGGAAAGGTGGCCATAGCCTAGAAGAAAAACTCGCCTAGCGCTTACAAGCGCCGTATTCAGGTACATGGGGGTATTATAGAAATACAAAGACGTTACACAAAGCGCTGTTTGATCGACAGGGTATTTTAGCTTAATCGCTGGTCTGTGTGCATACATAGAGACCGGTTTCATTTGTTTCTGTATGGAGTGATAAGCGCAGACCTACCGAAATGAAATGTTGACGTGAGAGAAGCGAAAGCCCAGGCTGACCAACGATTCAACGGAGACAGCTGTGTTGAGGCTGTTGGGGTAGAGATATCCTGTAAAACAAATGAAATAAAAAAAGTTCATTCAGAATATCCGGTCCTCCACCAAAACTACGGCCAGCAACAGGACTCCAGTAACAAAAATCCATGTAGGCGTTCAAAAGTTTGTGTGGTCCGCCCACCTTCCATTTCACCGTTCAATTTCTAAATTTAGACGTGCACGTTAGCAGAATAACAAATCCCTTCGGTAACCGGAGATCAATACAACCTCTCCCGGCCAATTACGTGACAGATTTAATGCCGCTGTAGCCGGGATAAACGCGTGCTTTCTAGCTGCAGGCGCTTTCTGGTCCCCAGTATTAGATGCGATTATCATTCGTTTAGGGTCATCGGTTGTTTTCACCGAAATGAAAACTCTGTCATTTGCTAACCGACGGAATGTTTCATTTGTTGTCCATAGTTTTTTCAAATTACATTAACCAGCTGCTAATGCAAGAAAGGAAATAATTGCTCCAGGGTCTTATCGAACTTTACGTCAAAAGTCAGTGTGGCTAAAATGTGTTTCCTGGTCCCCATATCGTGGTAGCTGGTTTCGGTTGAACAGTTGAGCTGAACAGAAAACTAATGTCAAATGAGTGGGTTTTGGAAAAAAACGTCCCACTTGGCTAACTCACCAAATATGAATTGAGTGGGCAAGCATCCATTACGTACAACAGACCAGAATAGAGGGTTTCTCCTAGAGGTTTGTGAACATTAAACTGATATACCGACATTTACCAGCAATTCTGGCGCCAGTGTATTAGGCAGTTCGCAGTACCGTACTCGTTGTTCGCCAAATTTTTCAACTGATCCAAGACCATCCTCACTGTTACCAGCTATTGGCTTTTGTTTGAGAATTAGAGTGATAGTAAAGCAGTGTGATATATTTATTTCTATTCCCACGGTCTCTTACTGTACTGTAAACTATTATCGAAATCAAAAATACTGCAAAAAAAGCTTCGATCGCAGATATCAACTGTGAAGCCCCGCCCCAAGTGAAAAACTGCGTTCCACAAATAAATCGATAACATGAACCCTGTTAAGCAGTACAAAAACTCTCACGGATTAATTCAGCGCACCAAAATATAGTACGTGGTGTTTCAAAAGTGGCCTCCTCAGAAGATATTACTCACTACTGGAAAAAGTAGTACTGCCGTATAAGAGACTGGAAGCCCAGCTTATTTTTACTTACGACTTGCTATCATTTATTGGTGCAAAGCGTTGCAGACTAATTCTGATCGGCTGTTTGTTAAATCTAATCTCAAATTAGGGGCTCCGCGGTTGAAATGGAAACCTTAAAAAATAGGGATTTATGAAGATGCTGCCACAGCTACTACTTAGAGGAGAACTCCTTCATCACGAGTTATTCAGGAATAAGTAATTATCAATTTGCAAGTTCCAGAATTCAGATCGCGAGGCGAAATGCATCCGACAGAAGTTCAACACAATCACTTCAGTCGTGGTCTCTGAGTGAAGCTCCTTCTTTGGGTTGCGTATGTTTGGTGCGCCTTTCTGTTTTGGGACCCTTGTGTTCTACTTCAAATAGGTTGTTTGGACCTATTGTAACATGAAAACGCGTCTAAGGCAAAGCAGTCGTTGTACTTCTGTTGCACACAATGTAAGCGGTAGGCTTCCAAAGATATGGCTGTTGGTTTCAGTAATACTGTATTAGAAGCGAGTCCGAGGTACGGATCTCTGGAGCAGAAGTTGACCTGATAACACATCACACCACAAGTCTAAGGGTTACGACAGGAACACCCGATTGCAACTTCGGTTTCCGCCGAAATCAGAGGACATCATTTGATGGACCAGTTCATTTGCATATTCATGCCTACAATGGGAATATTCTCTGCTGTCACACTGCCGGTTGGCCGAAGGTTAGGAATGAACTATCAAAGTTGTTTCCTACAATTAGTAGAGTTAATCTGGGTTAGCCCATACCGGTCTACCTGTTTGACTTTGTTATGAATAAATAGAACAAGCAAGACACTTCATCGATACGGGAATCCGGGTATCTCGGGTAAAACCAATAGACACGTCCGGACGATTCTTCATCAGATGTTTCTGATTGTCAGTCAGCGCGGTCTTCTCCAAAAAGTACCTCAAGAAAACATGGCAAAATGCCATCTATCGCTACAGGATGTTTGGTCGCTCTATTTGTGTGTGAAAATTCGGGGAGGAGAATGGGCTTGTTGACTGGTTTGCTTGTGTGAACTGTGGCATACGCCGACTGTCCAGTAACAGAAGATAATGCAAACAATCGAGGTGCGGGCAGCATTTACCAGCGTGCGTCATTTATGGGGTTTTTGCTAAAGATAGAATATATAGTGTATACGGGACAACTTTAAGAACGGTCATACACTGTGACAGTGAAACTTGGCCTCCAGATCCAAGAACCTTGAAGGTCTTGAACTGTGTTTACCCTTTAGTGGTGTGGCGTAGAATCGAACGGTCGATAATGAATCAGAACTACCGTAAAAACTGATGATCACCAGTTTGTGGTGGTTGACACGTATACCACACACGTCCAACCACTGTCTAAAACATAAAGCACTGTTTCTACTCCGGATGCTTCTTGGCGAAAGTATGATGACGACGGGCTATGGCACGAAAAAGCAATATTAGTTTTATGGGGGTCAGGGTGATTCCGATTGCTCGCAGTTAGAAACCCTACGGGGATTTGGCACGTAACCGGTCAGGGTATCGAGCATGCCAACAGTTCCTAGGGGAAGGGATTAGTTGAAATCTTTCACTCATTGTGTGATCGGATTGCGGTATTGAAAATGCTGCATGGTCAATCCTGGATAATGCCTGAATGAGTTCTTCTGGTTGTTATTTTAAGATATGGACATCTTGTTCTTGATATTTTTCCCTTGAGGTGTAAGGCCTATTGTTCTAAATCTCCATTTTTTTCATTTCACTCCAGTATTTACAGTGGCATTCTTTCCTCACGTTTGACGGATATTAATCATTAGTTGTTAATAGCCCGTCCAGTATGATGGTCATGGTATAAGGCAACAAAACAGGATGAGACGGACTCTTGAACAGGCAGAATTCACCAGGTTTCCGATTAGAGTTTTCTGTTCCTTCACAGTACATCCATCGACATCAGTATACGCGCAAGCTAGGTGTGTAACACGTCCACCTTGGCAGGCAAATCATAGAAAAAGCAGTGCACCGGGACACCCATGTTCCGTATGGTTACTGAACTTTCTCTGATAGTTTTATCCCAGCAAACCGAACTTTGCTAAATAAAAGTGAACAAAAGGACTTTTAAACCACACGCTTAGATTGAAGTACGTGCGTCAATCCATGAATATTTCAGAATTGCCAGAGTTAAGTATATTCTCTGAAGTTGTTGCCTTTGGATTGTTGCGAATTACTCCCACGGTCGTATCATTGTTTCAATAAGAAAGAACGAATCCTAATACTGTAGGAGTGGGCACGTACAATGAAATGCCAATCATAAAGGAGGTATAGCCTGTGAAATTTGAGAATCGTTAATTGGCTTGTATACAAGAGAGCCGAGTATCAATTTTCTCCCTAGGTAATCGATGAACTCCAGTGTAGGATTGATCAGCTGACCACGACTGGCACGATCCAGACTACTATCGATCGGAGAAGTGATTGGAATTCAAACGCTGGAACCACAACTTTGTGTCCAAAAGGAACCTGTGTGCCCTGTGGACTTGAGCTGGCTTAGGAGAATGTACTTTTCCGTTGACTTCTGTATCGTTGATGTCACTCACTTGTATCCGTAACCCACTGACCTGTGTATCTCTCATGCAACCTCGTTTACTTCTCCCTTTCTTCTTCACTGAAGTGTACGTACCCTCGGTTTTTATCACCTGGCCTCTGGTAGCACATAAATTTGTGGTGTGCCAGCCAAGAGGAAGAATAACAGAAAACAAGCTAGATTCATTATTAGGGAGAAGTCTCATTACTTTTACGGGTCAGCCATATATAACCGTACGAACACAGACACAGGGGTTGTAAATTAGAAATCTGACTTATCACTTGAGATAATCTACCTATTCAACAATCAACCTAATCTAATCAGTATGTTCAATGCAAGAGGATTATAAATCATCAACGGAAGAAACCTGCCGTTGTATCATAGACTCTTCAAATAATGGCCGACTTTCATCAGTTCCAACCTGCATGGTACAAAATTTCCCCACGAACTTATTGTTGCTTTAGTCAACCGAGCGATATTTGAGTGACGAAAAGAACAACTGTGTTGCGCAGTAGTTTAACGGTCACAAAAGGTAATCATATTAGCTAAGTAACCTCACATTCTCATTCGAACCTAGAACCGTACCCTTACTAATTTGTAAGTATTAAATTTACTGGTGCAGTGTAGATGGAATTTGGTAGTTATGGTTCCTCGCTCTCAATACAAATTTTTGACATCCAAATTCATACACCACTTGAGGTGGTCTTGTGTTTCTATAAGTAGACCAATGTATCTTCAGCCTGAACTCGTGATAAAATAAACACACGCAAGTGTCGTATCAGAGAAGAAGTCATCCTCTGTGACCCTGATCCAACGCAAAAACTGTGCGCAACTCGAACTTTGGACAATCAGTCCAGAAATGGAGGACAAAGTGCTCACTAGTGGGATGAGACACCTATAGTAGAGTCCTTTGGAGTTTTGGGTCATCTTCTAAACGGATTGCACGGGACCTAGCCAAAAGAACAAGAATATCCCAGTTCTATGGTTGCTCACCTCATTTTTTGTTGCCATTTGATAGCTTGATTTCAGTCTAGTTGTGCCAGAAAATGGATGAACAACAAGACTTCTTTTGTCAGTTGGGTATCGGGCACCTGTGATACCTGCCCCAGCTACTTCAACCTGATGAGAATTACTTCCCAGTCCATCGATCCTGTCTTGTCACCAAATTCTTGCTTCGCCCGTTATTCCTGCCCGCTTGCTCCGACCAGTTAAATTCTTCTATGCAAAACGATTTCCAGTCATAAATTGACTGAATGCAGAACAAACCTAAATAAAGATTACTGTCACTCTGACATTAAAAATAGCTCAACATATAGCAGGAGTTGTCTATTTCGTGAAATCTGCTGTACGGATGGTCTTCGGGTAATCGTACACTGAGGGTTCGCGTCCAATCAGATATTAGTTTGAAATTAGGAATCGCTTGCATGTAGATGAAGTTGGAAAAGAAAATAAGTTTTAAAAGGAGCTATTGAAAAACAAGGTCAAAAACAAATATAAAATAAAACCAGCTGAAAAATCAAGACAAGGCAACAATTGGAAGCGGGTGAATGAGATTCACGGCTACTAACTAGAATTCCCAGATTTACCACTCTCATTTTCACAGAACAGTCGACACATTCCGAATTAAACTGATGTGAAAAACATTCTGGGAATCTTCGTTACGTTTCAAAGTGTGGGAGTCACTGTGACGGGCCTTGCTGCCGTAGTTTGTATTTGGTGGATGACACAACTTCAAGAATGGGCGTTGGTTTTATTGCGACACTGTCAAAAACTCGCCAGATCATTTTACACGGTACGTTTAACCTGACCTACTTCAATTCCATATGTGGAAAGATTGATGGTTTTAGGCTGACAAAGTTGGCGCCATTATATAATTGGTTTATTACGCACTGAATCTAAACAGATGGACAAGCAACGCCTAAATGCTGTTTCTTGGCCTGGATGATGCTCTACTGACTAACTGATGCAATTAGTGCCGTACACAGAGTAAATGAATCTGCCAAGCTCACGTTTGGACAAAGCAGTCGCGTTCCGCAGGATCCCTCGGCGATTCGAATGCCAGAGGCGCTCGTTAACTGTGAATATTGACAGATTTCGAGTGCGTTCGGAAAAACTCCCACAATCGCCATTTTGAATAGTCTGAATCGAGACTGTGTCACTTTTTTTGAACCTGCCTGGATACATTATCTTTAAAATGCGAAAATGTTACTTTGTATCTCTCCCAAACCGTCGTTTTTCTCTATGTTTTACAACTTTCTTTCGGTATTACAAGAATTTACTAGCCAAATTATCAGCACTGGTGTCAGTAACACATTGCTCTTGGGCACACTTATGCAAGAAGTTCTTCCAACATATCTTCGGACTCTTCAGACCAATAGGTGCACCAGTGGCACGCTTCGACAGTGCGAAATTCTCTCTTCTGGAGCAAATCTAGTAGGTTAACCCTTTGCCAAGGTGTCATAGGTTGACTTCCATTCTGGTTCAAGTTGTTAACAAAAGAGTTGACACAATGTAAATCTTGGAGCATTCACAGGAGCACTTGAGGTAGCTGCACGACTTAAGCAGAAAGATCCAGGAGTTCGGTCAGCATCTGCTGCATTAAAAATAAATACCGAGTTCAAACTGGGACAACAGCGGTATTCTATTATTTGTATTTTATCTTGCAAGCGAAGTCAGCCTATGCCAAAGAGTGGAGAAATACTTCAAAATGTTTTACGTTTATCGAGAGCCACCAGCAGTGCACAATTCGCGAAACCCAACAAAGATTCGAACTAGCCACGATGACGACGTAGTTGATCCGGTACCACATATAGCACACCCATCGTGTGGAACCTATTCGCCGACATTAAGGTTCCGCAAGAACAAAACGTGCCCGTTGTACACATTAACACATTACGGAGCGCCTGATTCTGGAACAAGTTCCCACATCCATTTCACATCACTTGAAGCCTGATGCGAGGTTTTGCATGGTGTCAGAAGCAAGTGAATCTCAAACAGATATTGATCGGAACTCTCCCCATAAAGCTAGATGTATACAGTAAATGAAACTAGCCAGTACCTTGGTTCCCCAGATATCTGAGACCGTAGTCAACACGCAGTACTTCTAAGAACAAATTGTGCATGAATTGTATAGTATTCCAAACGTCTCTCAGCAAATTTACCAACTTTCAAGCTATAAAGCTCTGGTTTATCATCGCTGATGGGTGAGCGCGGAATGCAGTCTCGCAGTCACATCAACTCAATCAAACCAGCTTTCGGTCAAAGCAGTACCATCTGCTATCTTAGGTTTCTCATCGTACCAGGTTGTTCGTTGTAAACCGTGTACCGTTCACTTTGTGAATCTATTCGGAAACAAATATCGATCGCTAACAAAGTTCACAAACATGTTCAGCTAGGGTTTTGGTACAATTTGGCGTACCAACGCCTACTTAAAATGGTGTTTAACCGCTGCCCTTTGGATGATACCTCAAGTTCGATTCGCATTCTGCGTGCAATTACAAGAGAAAGTGATCCTGAATGTCAGCCAATTTCAAACACTCAAAATTGTCTTTCACATCATTATTGGAAAGCAAACATGTGTCAGAATTGCTACTACTAGATAGATTGGGGTAAGGTAGGGATATGTAGACAGGTCATACTTCCAAGCAACAAATGCTGATAACATCTGGCCAGAGAATTCCAGGGCCTGGCAGTGGATCGATAGACAAAACGGTTGGCAAAGTTTGGAAGTAGAACACGATGTACGTCACGAGATTTGTAAGCTCGTTCGAGAGTCGTCAGGGAATAAAGTTGGTTCCAAGTGTTTTCGTTTGTATGACTAGGCTCTGACAGACTGCTATTCGACGACGGTTGACCCCGGAAAGAGATTACTCACATCCAAATAGGAAATCACATCCCGCCACAAACAGACTGAACGTTATTTTGCGTAACAGGCTGAGACTCCGTAAACCAAAGACCTGTACGGGAGAGTGTACGTGTAACACGCATACAGCTTCTCATGCCAGGCTGATGAAAGGGTAGAAGTCTGACTTCCATAGCCTGCTTGTCCCCAGGTTCAGGGTTGGAAAAGGTGTGGTGATTTGTTACTTGGTGATTCTTTACTGTGACGATCCTACGCGGACCGCCGTTACCTTGTGTTTAGGCGTTTGAGCCGAAGGCTTGAGTCGAATACCCTAATGGTTTCCTTCTTTAAGCCATAGCGCCCTAGCAGTATACCAACCCACATACCACCATGAATTGCACAATCACAAATGGTATCTTGTTATATCAGCCGTCGCGTGTTGTGAGCAGCTTACTTTTTGCATACAACCGGGCAGGTAAGTGTAAACATGTTGCTGCCGAAGCCTTCCTTCCTGTGCTTCCACGTACTTCGTTTTCTACCTACACCCACCCCAACTTCAACACTTTCCCACATTTCTCAGCACTGGGACTGACAGCTCTGCTCTCCATTCATCACTCTCAGCTGCAGCACTACTGTGGTATTACCCCGTAAACGCGCTGATAATTGCTTTCCGTCCATCGCATCTGCTTACACTCCAACAGACCATAGATCTGGTACGATCCAAGGCAGTTTTTACAATAACTTAAGAGCCTTGTTGCGGTGGGCTATGGCGTCAGATAGTCTGGGATATGAATAAACAGGTAGGTAGAACTAGTGCTACTGAAGCTCAGCTGGGTGGTCGTCTGGGACCAGAATGGGGGCGCATGGACAAATGCGAACGCCTGTTGCAATTATGCGTTGACGATATACTGTGTGTGCAGTAGTGTCTTTCGGAACAAACGAAACCGCTTGGTCACGTGATTTCTCGCGCATACGGACCAACTTATAATACATTGCCGTCGGCTATGGGCTTGTAGGCTACTACTTCCCGCTGCGCCTTCCTGTGGGAAGCACACATATCGCTTGGCATTTGAAGAGCTCTCGGACCCTGACCTGAAGCAAGCTTGCCAAAACTAGCTATTGAAGTCTGCTTTGGACAACATATCTTTTAGTGTCGAGTCTTGATTCGGGTCCAGTCCACAACCCTGCGAGATGCCAAGTGTTCCGTTTGCGGGACGGTGATTGAATCCCGAGCAACATTAAAATGGTTAGAAGATCGGACACGTATTCGTTCTGGTCGATAGTACGAAGCCTCTACGCAGACCGTCATACCTCAGGCTAAAACTAGCACAGATCCAGATATTTGGTGGACAGAGAAAGCCAGAAGGATGAGGAAGGAGAACAACTCTTGGAGCATGCAAAAATATCCCGACTGATACGTTCAAAAAGGTTGAAAGTGGTCCCCTGTAGGCAAAATAAACAATGGTAACAACGCCTTGCCTATCTCTAAAAAAGATGGGCTTCTGAATCGTTGGCTTAAAAAAATTCCACCGGCCACTGCTAGTTGCTCAGAAGGACTCCAACCGGGACAGTAAACTTGAAACCCTTAACCGCAACAAAAATAAGCTAAGGCATTTTGTCCCTCAAGTGTCGCCGACAGACTGGCCCTGACGAATCCACATTTTCTCTATTTAAATATGGAGGTAAAATCCCCAGTTAGTGACCATCTATCTTACACACTTCTACCTTGAGAAATGGGTCATCCCAAATTAGTAGGTTGAGTTGATAGTGATGCCAATTTTTCAATAGGGTAGTTGCAATAAGTACAGCAATCACAGAGGAAAAAGCTTAAGCCAGTTTGCGTCGCTCATTTCATATCGTCTTGCAGAAGCGCGCAAGGACAGTATACGAGAACAACAAGCGGGATTCTAGCCAGTAAAAGGCTGTGTGGTGCCAAACAGACTACGTGCATACAGGTGCCCTGCAACTTTGGTGTTCCTGGACTTTAAGAGTGCATTCGATTCTGTCGACCGGTTACTTCTTCTCAACACACTTGCGCGTGGATATTATGCATAGTTTTTAAATTTATGAACTTTTGGGCGCGTGAGTGTATTGGCGAAGTCTCTGAAAGGTTTCCTACAAGAAATTGTGGCCGACAACGTTGTGCACTCTCTCAATTTTTATACAGTTTCGTCTTTGATGAAGTACGAAGGTGAACTCTGGAAGATCTCAAAAACCCTGGTGTTTAGAACTCTGCGAGTGACATCCTCATTCGCGAAAATTGCAGAATGTGCAAGTATTACTAACTCAGATCATCTAGCCCTTCAGCAACTACACAGTGCCCACAATGTGCGAAGTCATGCTCAGGACACGGTTTCTGAACAGGCCTCTAGGAATTGAGAGTTGCATTATCTATGATGGTGGTGCGACAGACAAAATCAACGCATGAATCTTTAAGGCCAGAATTGCTTTTGGCAATTTACACCACTTGTGATGTCAAAAAGATATCTCATTGGGTCCCAAATAACGCATATATTGGGTCACACTATGGGGTGTATTTTTATACGACTGTGAGAATTGGCCCATTCGGGTGGAGTAGCTGAGACATTTTCAGGCCTTTGACCACCACTGTCTCAGAACTAAAGCTTCAGCCGTCAGTCGGCCTTTGACCACCACTGTCTCAGAACTAAAGTTTCAGTCAGCCGGAGCTAACGAAGATAAACAGACAGGTTTTGGTGAAGTAGCGGGTATTGCCCTCAAAGAATGCATCCAGCGTTGCAAGTTAGCCGGGACCTGTGCTATACGTGTCGAGTTACTCACGCCAAGAAGAGTGCTGTTTTCCCTACCTAATTCGGAGTGGCGAAATTTGACGTGACAGACTGGGATAAAGGAGCTTACAAAATTCAGGGTGAGGTTGGTTCACTCAGACTTCCAAGCTGGAGTCCACCTAACGCCTCATGTGTTTGGGTGCAGACAGTGAACGACTGGGTGGCCAACCAATGTCACTGAATCACCAGTGTTCTCCTCTGGGATGATGAAGATGATGGTTATTGTGACGGCAGAGATGATGACGATGACGACGATGAAATATCCCCTTCCTCTAGGTGCCTTCGCTTTAACCTGTTTAAGTGGCGGCGTCAACGGTGCTTCCGGCATAGTGGAAGAAGCGAGTGCTTGTTCTTCTAATATGGATTTAGGAAAGTTTGGTTTATGTCTTTGTAGGGACGCTTCCTGTATTTGTGATCTGTCTGTATTTTCAACGAAAACTATATGTACTGGACTTGCCTGAACTAGCAAACCCTTTTGAGGATAACGGACAGAAACTACTATGAATGTAAACATCAGTTTGGAATGAGTCTGACTATCTGTATGACTTCATGCTGTTGATAGCCTTAACAAAGATGTCCACCACAGTACGGAATTCAAATGCACTGCAGTCACAAATAGTTGTTTGTAAAGTGTAGCAAAGTAATACTTGCCTCGTTTAGAACTTGTGTTCTTCCGTCCAGTTCTTCATCGCTAATCGACTGTGGTGGACAATACCTGGCTATGAATGTTCTTTGTGGTGACTGACACTCCACGGAGCTAGTAGAAGGAGATTCCTTAGGTGGACACGATTCAGCAGGCTGGGGGTTGCTGTCTTCGTGTGCTAACGGGATTTGATTTCGATCATTAGAAGTACCTCGAACGTCTGAGATAAGTTTGTCATCACATATCTGTTTGTTTTCTTTTGTACTGCTGGCTTCTGAGGTGGTAAATTCCAAAGGCTGATCAAGAGATTCAGTTGAAAAAGACAATGTTTGAAAGGATGAACTTTTGTGGGACGGTATCTTGGTGAAAACTTCGATCCCAGCTCCTGTTTCATTCAAGAGTATTCCTTGTATCTTGAGCCTCGAAAGGGGATTAGAGGCCTCTCCAGCCAACGGAGCGCATTGAAATACCTCTAGAGATTGTTTGAGGTCCGTAGGTGGTGCAGAAAACTTTGGCGTGATATATGTGGGGATGATCTCCGGTTCCCTCGAAGACACACTGATTTCAGAAGGTTTGTCAAAACAAAGAGAATTTACGGAAGATTGAATTTCGTACGTAATTTCTTCATCCGATCCCAAACTGGAATTTCTGGGTATAGAAGCAGTTGAGTTAGAACGAATAACCATTTTCTGTGGGACGAGCGTCACTATCCTGTCCCCTTGCCACTGAGTGTCGTGTACAGTTGCTGTGACCGGTGTCGATCTATCTTCAGTGACATAATTTCGCTCTTGTAACTCACCTACCTGTTGGACAGGCAGAAGCCTCAATGCTGGTTGTTGCTGTTCCCCTTCCAGTGTCATATCGTGAATCACACCTGTGATCCCAGATTCAATGTTATGCCGGACCAACGTTTCTGCCTGTTTGTAAGGATGTTCGATTTCGAAACACGCACCACCTTCGACTGTGAGTGGAGCATGAGACTCGGTTGCTTCTGTGAAATAGGTGTGCTGCTGATTGATGCCCTGCGCGGTTTGTCTACATAACTCAAAGATATTAGATAAGTCTTCATCGAATGAACTGTGCACTCGAGGACTCAGAGATGCAAACAACCCACCAACAGTCTGATCGATAGAATTATCCGGTGGATCGCCCAAGTCAAGCAGATTTTCATTCAGAACAAATGCGTTCGGGGTTTCTGTTTCATTTTCGCCAAGCTGGGAATACTGCGTTGACCACCACTGTCTTTGTTCCTGAACTTTCTCACCAAGGGGTTGAGCATCATGCGAATAACTGCTGTTCTCGTTTTCTACACTACTCATTTGTCTGTGCAATTCACTGCTTGATTCGCATGTGGCTTTCTCATCTACACTAGATGCGTCCGCGCCTTCAGAGAAAAGTGTGAAATTTGGGATCTCTGGTGTTTCACGTTTATCACACTCCAGTCCATCTCGAGACGGCTGATCCGTAGTTTGCATTGTTGGTGGCATGCGGAAATCGCCCGGTGACAGTACCCCTTTGGAGTCGGTAACTTCAGACATCATCTGATAAGCTTTGTTGGCACACAAGAGACAAGGGCTGGATGGTTTCAAGTGAGCTGGAGAGAAATCCGGTGTTATGTCATGGTATTTGCTATCCTGCGACTGCATATCCAAAAGTGATAGGTGTCTAGTTAGACTATCGTTGTTCGACAGCTCATGAGTGTGTGCTATCTGGCCACTCATTCGGACCTTCTCATCAGATGTATTATCAGACAAATCGCAGCTTTCGTCCAGCACAATCAGATCTGACGTTTCCTGCTCCATACGTTGCTCTCTTGCTTCGTTTTTACTCTGCCTCGGTGTACTTGACACCACGTTTCCCTGATATTCTATCAAAACAGCTTCCGTGATGTGTGGTGCCATTTGGTTCACTACTTCAAGTCCGTGGGCTATATACCGTAATTTTGCGGTAGGAGTCGTGTGAGCAAATGCGCTGACGCCGAAATACTCATCACTAGGTTCACACTCCAAAATACTGTCCGAAACATACTGCGAAAGATGTGCTGTGTATCCGCATGGAGCCGCGAGGTTTGAAGCTAAGGATTTTGAAATCTCTGACTGGTTCGAAGGATGGGGTATTTCCGGATTGGGATGGTCATTCACATCTTTCGTTGCCTGGTGCGCGATGGACGCTGCCAAGTTCCACTCAGTGTCGTCTCTATCGTCTTTCTCATCGACAGATGATGTGGTGGGTATACCTCGAGGTTCTTTCAGACCCAAATCATCTGTTCCTTTTCGCAGTTCTGGGTTAGCCCATGGATCGTCTGGTGTTTCGGGTGGGCTTGGTGAATTTCGAAAGTGATTTACAGATGACTGAAATTCACCTCCAACTGAGACTCCATCATTTATTCCGTCATCTGTGGTAGCTGAGGTTAATTGCCAACCTTCCAGTTTATTCTTCTGCCACTCAGAAATGGATGACTTTTCTGACGGAGTGGTAAGGCTAGAAGCGCCAATACAGAGTGCACTATTTGATGAGTTTGGCACCAAAATCATCTGGTCATAACACGGGTTCAACTGCTTTTGCTGCACTGCCGGTGGAGAACTCACAAGAAGGGAAGGCACTCCCAGCTCAACTGTCGTTTCGTTGTCAAAAGCACTGAAATGAGCCGCGCACTGTTCTGTGCCGTAAGCTGGGGAAGTATCATTAATTCGTTTTATCCCTCCGACTATCAGACTTGAGAAGCCACTATCCTCAGTTGCGTCGTGTTTAGTGGTTTCTAGATCGCTCATCCTGCTTTCGTGCCACGGTATCTCTGAAACAAGATAGGCTGGGTTTTCTGACAATATAGGCTTTAAACCCCTTATGTCATTCGCATCTGGGCGCATTGGCTCACTAGGCGTGTCACAAACTGTTCTTAACATAGCGCTAATCAGTGGACTGTGGTAGGTTGAAATCACTTCTGCATCAGCTTTTGACACCAAGGACTGGTTATCCGGCTGGCATGTTGACTCAACATTAGGGGCAATAGATGCTTGGTATTGAGATTTGGATGTTCCGGAAGCCTTTTCGGTGGACTCCGAATTGCTTTGATTTGCACCACGGCTCGAATAACTCGATAGGTCAAGTCCACTGTCCACTTCATCCCTCCCATCACCATCGTGGCCAACGTGCCGTGATCCTTCAGAAGTTGTGGGAAATAGTTTTGAGGACACAATCCCCTCTTGTATTTCACTTTTTCTTTTGTCACATATGCTATCCACTTCTTCACTAACATCAGCGAATTTGGCAGACTGCCTTGCCTGATCAGTTTTGACTTGCGGTTGTTGTTCTTCAAAATCCAGATCGACTGAGAAGTTTGGACACAATCCAGTTTCCGTTGTGTTGTTCAACTCCTGTACGTATAAATCGGATGTGCTTGCCGAAGCCTGGGTGCAGACATCCGCCGAAGTTTCTTGCACTGGCGAACAGAACTCTGATGTGTCTTCTACGAGCGTGCTATGCATCAAGGGGCTAGTTTGATCGAAAAATGCCATATCATCCTCGATAAATTTTTCCACGAACTGTTCGGTGTTCAGCGCAGAAAAGTAAGACGTGTTAGTAGTCGTCTCACTGATAATCGCCGTCGGTGGAGAAAAATCTTCGGTTAGTTCCGGACCATCACCAAACTGTTCTGACCTAAGAGATGAAAAGCACTCATTATACAACCTGTTCTTGTTGTCAGTGCACTGGTCTCCATCAGTATTACCTTCCATATTGTGCGGCACCTGCGACAAGCCACGCTTTGAAATGTGTGGATCAAAGGTCGACTCAGCCCCGTCAGTAGGCGTAATCATCCATGATCCGGTACCGCTTAACACCTTCTCCTCAGGTTTGCCCATCAGACCATCAAGCTTCGCCATCAGCTCGTCGACTTGATGCACCAAGGGATAGCTTCGCCGTGGTGTTTTTGCCTTATACTTTGGTGATATAGGCGATCTAATATTTACGGCTTCGGTTTCAGCGTTGCCCTGCTTTTCACTTGCTCGAATTTTCAGCGTTCTTGAGGCATCATACACTTGCTCTTCTAGACGAAGGGCGCTCATTGATCGACACTTCATAACAGGGGAGGGGCCACACTTCTCTATTGCAGTTTGGGCAGGATACCCTTGTTCTCCCAGATTTTGATCAATGTACATGAGGTTCCTGTAGCGGGCAGTGGCAACACTGTCTTGGTTGGACGCGACAACATAATCTGATCCAAAGGAAGGGGTCGAACTTGGCTCTGAAGCTTCTTGAAATTCATCTGATAACCGAGAATGCACACTATCACGCTTAATCCGTCTCACGGATTTCTTTGACAGATCCGGGAGTTTGGGTCGCACTGAGGCAAATTTTCCACTCAGTTCTGTCTCGCATAAGTCACTGTACATTTTGTTTTCGGGTATGTTCACAGGTGGGCACGTCTCCAAAAAACTGGATTTTGTTTTGCTGAATGGTGTTTGATCTTTAGTGCTGCTTTTGTTGTCCACTTTATTGGTCACAAACAATGGAGGTAAAGGGAGACCTACATCACGCTCTCTTAGGACTGGTACTGAAAGCGAGAACTTTTGTTGTTGAGCTATACTCCTATCTGCAGCGGATTTCCGCCATACTCCCTCAAACATTAGGTCTCCAGATCTTGCCTTGGGGTACAAGTTCACCTGTCCGGACATTTCGCGAATGTCTGCAGCTGATGGAGATTTTCCATATTCCTTGGGAGAAGGATTCTGATTTGCGGCTGCGTACACAGCTCCGAATGGGGAACGTTTGTTCTTTGAACCGTGATGCTGTACGATTTCTTGCCCATGGCCCTCTGTGAGCGATTTCATACCTGTCTGTTCACATCTTTCATTTAAAAACATGATGAAGCCTTCCGATTTTGAGAATCTGCCGAGGAAGGTGTCTTGCTCCATTGTGTGTTCTCTTTCAGATCGGTGTTCTCGTCGTTTAATTGGTTGTGTTTCGATTCTTGTCGGATAGCCCATATTGCAAAGATCAGATGCCATAGGGCTCATACTGCCCCATCCAGAATCGATAAAACTAGCTGAAGTGTTATGCAAGTTCTGCTTGCGACTTGGGAGTGATGCGCTTAACTGAAAATCATCCACTTCTTCATCTTGAATGTATGACACTGGTGTTGCAAAATCACTCGTATCATCTGTGTATGCGGTTGAAATGGTCAAGAAGTCTCGATTCTGCACTGGTAAGTGTGGAGTGAGGCGGATGTAGGTGTGTGGGCAAGTGCTTTGATGAGGAATAACGTCACAGCAAGACGGAGCGGAGAAATTACCCTCATGAACCGTGTGATGCAAGCACATTGCCTGTGGTCCATCATCTTTAGAATCTAGACGAGGTACGAGGTGAATGGGTGACGTTTGATCGGGTTTTTCTGGAAGTTGCAATTCATATGTTCGTCCACGAGAGATGCTCTGTTGGTTTTTAGCAGTCTTTTGTCCCAAACACAATAAAATAGATCTTTTCGAATCCGAATTCGCTGCCTCGTGAATTGCTTGACTCGGCTTGTTCTTCTGGCCTTCTGTCACACTAACGATGTTGCCATCCCGTTTGAGGAGTAGAGCGCGTTTATTTTTCTTTTTGTGATGCGGCCATTCATCCACCTTTGATGCCTTTGATCTTGATGATGCGGTATGCCTTGCTCGAAGTCTGCATTGTGTGATTTTCGGCAAGCACATGTCATTTCACTTGATGCTAATGAGCAATCTTATACTTGACAAGTATTCTCAGAGCTTGAAGGTTAGGTTTGAAATGTGTTTGTTTCCTGCATACGTAGTCTTCCAGTTTAGTCGGAAAGTGAATACCGAAATTCCGTACGTGATTTATAACAGGAACCAGAAGTGGAGTAACACTCGTGATTTAAGCGCAGTCGCATCGTCCTTGCATTTCAGTGACCTGATTGGCTGTTTAAATGCGGCTTGCGGTTGGACGTGAAACCGATGCACGATTGGTTGAAATGCGCCAGCTAACGTAACGCACAAGTATCGATCAAATTGAATCAAAATGGGCCTGAAAGATTTGAAAAACGACCCAAGCAGCTGACATGACGGACGCTGTTCGAAATTTATTGCATGCGCCAAAAACGCACCTAGTCAAGTTTTTCGTCATAATTCAACTTCTGGTAGATGACAAAAAATCATCCTTCGCAGGATACATTGGGAATTTACGAGAATAATACTGGAGATACCAAGGATACAACAACCCCGTAATATCATTGTGTTTTGAAGTTTTCAGATTATTATGCCTCAGAGGCCTCATAATACCTTTAGTGAGTGTCAACTGACATCAGACCGATGCCTCTTCATTCCTACTTTTGTTCGAATTTTGTGCAGGTTATTAGTAGGGTTGAGATGAAGACCGTAATTTTGCCAGTCCAACACCTCCATGAGAGGTAAGACAAGGTGGTTCTTGACGAACTGATGCGCGTTACTTACCAAGTCGACCTTCTAGAATATCCCACAGCGCAGCCGACTGATTCCAATAAGTGACGCTGCTCAATGCTTGAAACTGAATATATTCGTAAAATTACTGACAATGACTTAGTATTGCCATTTTTTAAGTAGCGTTTTGTAGGCATTCCATCCCTTGAATAAAAATGACGTGGTCTCAACCCTTGAATACATCCGTATATCCGGTTCATAGGTGAGTGTCCTTTTGGTCATCAACGCTGAAACAGCGGCGTCGCTCACCTGAGGAAAGCTGGCACTCAAGGTCAACAAATTTAGATGATAGCTTTCGAGCCTGGTAAAAATCATTCTCTCTCATTTAGAAACTGTCGTCGCTTCGCCGTTTATCAATCTAAACTTAACTGCTTTCTCGTATACGTGTGTTTTTCAAAATTGGAAGTGGAGTGGTCACGGAATTTAAAGGGTTTGAATTATCCAAAAAGAACGTTTATCAGCACACTGCGTCATGCATTCAAGTAGGGTTACATTGAACGTAGCCAGAAGGATGAAATAGTAAAAAACACAGGGGTAGTAAGTAGTACGTCTCTGTATCTTGATAGCCTTAAATATCACCCATTCTTTTTCATCCCGGAGTTTTTGGCAATTCCATGTCCTCAGAAATATTCAGCATGTTGATAAGCTATCATTTCATTAAGATATCCCTAAATACTTGTTACGACATTTCATCGTGCAATTATATCTTGGACTGAGTTAGTCTGCTTGACCAAGTTTACGCATCTGAACAGTTTAAGGGCGACTCAACTGAAAAGCTCGTTTATGACATTTTGTACATAGACCGCTCAGTGCCCCAATAGGCATAATATTCTAGGTAGCGAACTATATTGTGTTGTCGTTACGCAGTGCTTGGTTGACCCGATATAGATTTTTTGAAGTCAGTCGAAAACTACAGTCCTGAGGAGTCAAGTAATCACGTTTTACTAGGACACGGATTTCTATGCAACTGAAAAACAGCACTCAGTTTCACACTATATTTGTATCAGCTAAAAACTTGTCTGAGCCTCCCTGTCCATCACCTAGCGACGCTATACGTCGATAACTCGAATATCGTGCCAAATGGAAATACGAGGTGGACTTTGTCCAGCACATTTAGCTCCATAACAACATAAACCAAAGATTCAGTGAAAGCTATCTGTAACATGAAGATAATTTAAAAAGGAGTCTATTTTGTCGGTTGCACAAAATATACTGTTCAGGTGGAATCTAGAGAGAGAGAGAGACACATCCACCCGGTGCTCCGCGAGACTGGAGAAACCTGTAGTGTACTGTCAAAGTGTTTCCAGCAACCTTATGAGCTGCATGCCAATCTGCCAAAAGTACAGTGCGGATTTTGTTTTGAATAGCCAGTGGTTTCAAATACGTCAATTTGTTGATTTGATATCCCGGTAACCTGTACACAATTACTAAAAGATACTTCCTCTTGTATCACTTATTTACGCATTACGTACCGAAGCATCCAGTTGCAAATCCTTCCATTGCAACCTCTACTGGCTTGCTGTAATTGGTGCAAATTATCCGTAGGTGAATTTGTCCCCGATTTTTGAACAACTCCAGATGAGGAGACCCTAACCTTATGTGCATTCCCGATACTTGTCACTTAGTCTCAGCGTTCGAAAAAACACACATGCAGGGCAAAAATTGATTCACCTGTTCCTTTCATCAAACTGAAAAGTTCCTCGGTTTTGTACAGCAGTCTGAAATAGAGACCTCTTCTAATGGAATCGACTTTCTTGCGAGAACTAAACGGTGCGACGGAGTTGCATTCGGAAATGATAGCGGGGACTTTTCCCGAGTTTATTCTTCTGGGAGTAAGCTGACAATTGTCTTTTACGAGAATAGCTTTTCAGAAGCCTATTGCCTGCAGTGCTATCTCCATCTTTGCAGCCTTCCCACCTGCTTTGTAGCTGTGGCTTTCTTATCAATACATCTATATCAATTGGGTTTACGCGACCTTCGCGCAGCGTTTTTTGGAAAGAAACACCTGATCAAACAAACACTTACTGTATGTACCTCATAATTCACGCGAATCGGCGAAAATGTATGATAAATGACTTGATTGTCCACAACCCAAACTGATGTTATCATCTGTCACATGCACGCTGTGTCATATTATCACGTGTGAGATCCATCATCACGCACCTGGTTCCTCAGAGGCCTCATCCTTTCTGAGAATAACCACGCTACCATACAAATCGTACACCCTAGTCAATTTATGGTACCACAGCTTAGTGCATTTGGTACCTTTACTGAAGTAAAGTGAAATGGTTTAGCTGTATCACACTTCCACTGCCTAGCTGTCTTACCATCCGGACGCATTCGAGATGCAGAGGTCGGACTCGAACCACGGACCTTCCGGTCAGTATGTTTGTGCCTCAAATACTGTGCCACCTCCAGATTTGATGAGCGGTTAGAACCTGACTGGTTATTGATAGTTAGCTTAATTTTTTTAATCCCTAGCTGTTCGGAAAAGGTTATAAATGCCGGTTTTGTTCATGCTCACTGCGGCTTGGTTACAACGCCGAATCGGTACCGGTTGGTGGAACTGGATTTGCGGACACTTCTTTATATCATCCTGCTAACCTCATTGTGTGACCAAGACAATCCCGGTGGAATACTGCAACCCATTCTTTTTGCAAACGACCTGAGTATTAGCAGTACTGTACAGTCAACTTGAGATAATCTAGCGTGATTTCGGCACAACGGTATCAGTTAGATAACCGGATCCCGAGTCACGTGTGGCTAAGCACATACGAAAGAACAGCCGTGTGCGAGCGAAGTAAAGACTCCAAGAGGCAAATTTCTCCCAAACTGATGTTCACAAAATCTGCGCTCTAATTTTAGGCAGAAAAACTCAGCGGACGCCAGTGATAACTTTTCAGGCCAGAGCCGTCTAACTGCATTTCAGGTTATTCATGAGAGTTGTAAAATTTTGTATGTCTACTGGACATTCGAAGTTCAAAAACAGTTTCTATGATCAATCACTGGTGTGAGGAGTGCAATATCTTGCCGCAATCTGATTATTCGTACATTGCGTGTGAAACGCACGATGCTTCGCCATTCACATCACATCTCATAGGTTGTGAATGCACTCGGGCGTATAGCATCGTGGATGCCTGTTTCGTATGTTCTCACCGTGTTCAGCAGCCACATCTAGTGTCTCGGTTGATGGAATCGTTCGCAGTAAAACGTTCAGGTACTCAATAGAAGGAAACTACTCACAAGGTTGCTGAAAACTCTTCGACAGCGAACTCGTGAGCAGTTTCCTTCATAAAAATATACTGCTTTATCTCAAATATCGTGCCAACTGAAACATGAGGCGGCCTGTGTGCAGCACATTCAGTTGTAGAATATCATAAACGGGACATTCATTTGGGTCTCTCGTGAAAACCAAATTGATTTGTAAATGAGTGTATTTCTCGAACTCGGCTAGAAGCTTATCATCAGACCGCTTTATGTGAAAGTTTTTCATTAGTCCGTTTCCTCTGTTAGGTTTGGAGCAATAACCTCAGCCCCATACGCCCAAACTGATTGCGGCCTGGTGGTACTTCCCTGCCTAGCGTTTCGATCTCGCAACGTGACCTTGATTTTCCGTTCAGAACACTATATACAAGAGATTGAGCTGAGTTTAAAGTCAGTCCCCATCAAATCCAGATCGGTATGCAGATAAGTATACAGGTCGTACCAAATCTGTTGTTTTGAATCCACTGGTTTATTTAGCCGTCAGTTGCCTTGCCTGCAACGAATCATCAGTGATTCTGGTCACTGGTTCCGCTCGCGTAATCCTTTCCGCATCGCACGCTCGGTTCAAAACAGTTCATTTGCACCGGAATGCAGACAGTGGACGAATTGAGTTTACGGTAAAGAAGGTCCATTCGGGCTAATAGGGCCAGATAGGTTCATGGGCCGTAGGCTGGAATTAGTGACACTGCGGTCTTTGTCCACTCGGATACACACAATGTTTTCTTCTTTGATGAAAACATCATTTGAGGCTCATTATTGGAATTTCCTTACGAGCGAAGCTACAACTTTTTGGCGTACCTCTATCGATCGGCTGTATGTCACAGTGACAGTGAGAGGCGGATCAGCTGATAGCTTGCTTGGCTTGATTCAAAATGAATCCACGTGACCAAAAACGTGGCTGGCAGAAATGAGAGAACATCTGCCCGAAGAAATACACAATCATAACCCGTTCTCACACACTGTCGAAGAAATTAGAACAGTCCAGTGTATACACATGTAGACGAATTCTGAATTTGAGAATTCGGCTTAATGAATAAACTACAAAAACTACAAAACTACCTTTCTTTAAGACCGTTAATTATCAGCACACATTCGTTTCAACCACGATTCTTGCCAGCAATTTCGAGTATCTTATTCATGGATAAGATACTCAGTATCAGCTGACTTCAATTACCTATATACAGTGACCACTACATCCTATTCATTTTTATCATTTATTTTTGAAGAGCATGGTCACAAACATAAGAAGTGAATGCAAGCGATGAATGCGAAAGAGTAACAGGAGAATATGGGGGAAAAGAGAGAAACGTCTCATTCGAAATCATGCCAGGGACAGTGCCAGTCTGATGAGGTGAATCCCAAAGTATGTAAAGATTTTGGTATGGGAACAGGCGTCTAAAGACTAACAACCAAAGAAAGGACAAACAATGGTGAATGCTCTTCAAGGCGCAGTATGCGCTAGCACAGTCAAGACTCGCACATCAGGCACAAAGTGACCGTCATACTGGGTCTGGTGTGAGATTAAATGGCAAAAATGTACCTTCAGCTCCATGTGCCACGCATAAAAGTGTCATAAGTACGCAGGGAGCCCACAATGGCAAGCAAACACAAGTCACTGACTGCGACCTTAGGAAGTCCCAGTCCAATAACAGCCTTAGCGGATTGAGGAAAGCAGATCCCTCGATAAGAGATGATCATCGGTTGGTGGACCAAAAAGTCGATATCACAACCGATGGCATGCAGGGCTGAGATTATGTCGAGGGAATGTCCATCATGCTGCTTGTAGTATTCCTACGCGATCGGTTCCCACATTTCTGTTGGCAGCAATTAGGAGGAGTATTTTGTCAAATGAGTACCCTGCTTCCCCATAAAATTACAAAATAACCGTCGTTGCTATGTTAGGATGCACTGTTCATCATGCATGAACGTCCGGTCATTCATTCTCTGCGACTTCCGTCTTGGAATCGGCCGGTTTGGACCGCCCCCCAGCAGTTGAGTTTGGAAACTAAGTGGCCCACAGATGAGCAACTGACGGGTCAGTCAACAACACCATGAACCACATGACTGAAGACTTAGCGAAGCTGTGTTCCACTGAATCCCAAAAAATTATTCTTTTTTATTCAAACTATATCCGTCCCTTCTTAACACACAGTACTCAACTGTCAAATTCAGCTTAACTAACTCATGGAGTACCTGGTCTTACAAAAACTCGTTATGACATTTGACTTGTTATGGGAAGTGAAGTTGAAAATATGATCCTTGGTTATAGGCCCCGGGATTCTAAACTCCATGTACACTGATCAAGCGTGTTTGTCGTCAGTACAATGAAAACCCAGTCCCTCCTGCAAAGCTAGTTCTTAGCATAAAGTAGGTATTCAGAAGAATTAAAACTCTAAACGCTCATGCCGTTACGTTCTAGACAGCTCATTCTTTCACGGATGTAACTAGCGTTGGACCGCGGTGCACATGACATACTATACACGTGAATAAAATGAAGAGCGGCGCGGCATGTTTCGTACTTCACCTACAACGGCACCTCATTATTGTCGTTCTTTATTCGGTTGCATGCCACCCGAAGTACTTAGTGCTTCCTCGGGTTTCCCAGAACTGGAATAAGTCAAAGGTGTGGTCAGGTCGCGTATACAACCGCTTTCGTCCTTATTGAAACTA
The DNA here is from genome assembly GCF_000715545.1 of Opisthorchis viverrini. Classification (NCBI taxonomy): domain Eukaryota; kingdom Metazoa; phylum Platyhelminthes; class Trematoda; order Opisthorchiida; family Opisthorchiidae; genus Opisthorchis; species Opisthorchis viverrini. The sequence continues at coordinate 494,971 of NW_008751971.1, read as the reverse complement.
ACTAGGTGAGATCAGACAAGTGAGTGGCACTTTGATTAAAAGTTTCAGGCTGTGAGCCCTGGATACTGCGGTCGCCGGGTAGTCTGCACAACTGGTGAAGTCGCTTTACGGGAGACTTGTGTTCTAGCCAACTGCTGAATAACTCAAGTAATCATCTGATTACACATCGATAGTCATTAGTCCTCGTGAAGCAGTCAAACGTTTCGTACTCTGTGGACTTAACCAGAGGTTTAGTTTGAATGTCTGATCGAATGTCAGAAATCTCAACTAAATGAACACTTTTGTCATCCCCATCGGGTGAGTACAGTGAAGTTGAAGACCAGACCTTTAATCCTTACTATAGTTAGTAATTTACTAAAAATTTGGAAACATTCCCTTGTTTTGCTTTCTGTGCACAAGTTTTTCTGCCCAAAATCTATCAGCCATCTGTGATAAATGTAAACATACACTTAATGGTTGATGTGACAAACACTGAAAGTCATCAGCCGGGAACCAAATGTGTGATATTCTGGTTTCATGCCTAGAAACAGTCAGAAGAATGAGTACATTATTATTCCTCCCGTATCCTTCATTAACACCATACCGCACACAAACACTCGGGCCTTCAGAGACTACGTTCGCAGTTATGTTTGAACAACCCCCTGGAAACGCACCGCATGCGATAACAAAGTGCCGAATCTGGTTGCTAACTGTTAGAAAGTTGAAGACTGTGGGTTGGAGGATGGACGGTGGGATGTTGGGACTGGACTACTACAAGAAGCCACAGTCAGGTGCTCTGGTGATCCAACAGACTGATCATCGGTCGCCCTCATGTTTTTTTCTCCCCTTCCCTGATATGGCCATTGGGAAAGGAAGTTGAAATATAAATACCGTGTTACATAGAGCAAGCGGTGATCGGCGTCTAAGCCGCGAGTATCCAATATCCACCTGCTGTTGTTACTATGGGAGCATCCTTAGAAGGACTCATGTTATGCAATCAGAGGATACGACGGCGTATTGATTTTCGTCATGTATGGGGTTTTGGAGATGGTTCTTCTCTTACACCGTTTGTCCTATCGTCAGATTCTCGTTATACATCAGCATTTACCTAAATCGAACCATTATGTCACGGAAACCACACGGTTTAGTGTGTTATGTGGACTGAAACTATAGTATGACAACCGTGCATGTGCGTTTTCGGGCGTCTTCCAATAGTAATTTGACCAATGGCCGTGAGAAGGCAAATGTGCATCGATTTGCTTACTTTACGCCGTACATGTTTGACCTGATCGAGCACCCCGGTCGGCTGATGTGTGTGGGCAAGTCGACAAATCACTGTGGTCGTCTGCTATGATGAGAAGAAAAGTAGAGTAAACAAGAACCACAAGTTGTTTTGCTCTGTGACTTGGTTGACGATTAGTACCTAGTTTTCGCGTGCATTGATGTGGATCGCATAGGCCGTCGTCATCGACGGTTGGCACATCCGATTGAAATGGTGCATCACTGAAGATATATGACAAATATTAGTCGGCATGACGTCATGCGGAAGCTTTGATCATCTGTTGATTAGATCGGCTGTTAAACATCGTTTGATCGATCACAGCAGTACAAACATAGATGAACAGGTGTTGAAATAAAAGACACCACAAATTTTGTGATATCTTCGTCTAAGGAGAGCAGGAATTAACTGAAGTGGATGCCGCAGTGGAAGATGAATGATATATTTCAGGGGAAGCTGAAAGGTGATGATTCTGATTAGCGACTGGATCCACCATAGACGACCGAGATCAAAGCAAGTAAAAAAATGATGTTCTGGCTTCCAGAAAGCCACTTCAAGGACATGATAAGCTCCATGCAATTCAAAACCGTTTACATGGTTTTTAGGACTCGCAGGATGCCATTGAAAGACTGACAGGCGATAGTCTTATTTTTTAGTGTGGAAACCACTGTTTTTTTTCTCTAGCCAGTCCAGTAGGGATCCCATTGGGTTCTGCCCGCCTTCCTGTGAAAATAGGTGAATTTTGGCTTTATACATATGCAACCAATAAAGTAGTTGCTACAGTCGTGACGACAACTTTCCGGTCCAATAACTCTGGTAGAACGTGGAGACATCGTACGCATACTGTGTGAGGTATAGCGTCACAAATATTCGTAACACTTGCCTATTGCACCAAGTACGCGCACCAATCATTCTACAGCTGTTCGACTTCATTTGACCTCACGCTTCATTTGCCTTGATTTTGGATATAAAGCCCAAATGACTAAACTATGTACCCAGGTATTCGTAGAAGATAGGGCCTTAGCTGTCTCAATGGCATCTTCTACCATATTTCAACGTGGTTTATGACAGGGGTACCGATAAAAGAACCGGAATAATTTGCACCTTAGTGGTCAGTCTACTTTTATGCAGCAACACTAGAAAACAGTGATATTTGTAGGGATGGACTATTCCTCTCAAGGTTTGATTGGAGGGACCTATATAACCACATGACGAGTGTGCAGCCGGGATAAATGGCGTGTTATAGACAGTTTGAACGTTTTATTGGATTAGCATGGGCTAATGAGCATACCACTAGGCACCGCAGGAATTTATCGGAAAACACATGACAAAACATTCGGAGGCCGGAAGTAGTTAAACTGTGACATGTTTCTGGTGACATCTGCTTTAAACCAGTGCCACAAGACGATAACAGTATTCTGCTTTCAACAGTAGTGGTTCCCATATATAGTTTATGATGTACCGGAGTGCGTGGGTTGTGTTCGAAAATGAACCAAAGTATTCGAAGACAGCCGCCGGAGGAAAAAGAGTAGAAATCGTTCAAGAATTCCTACAAGGAGGGTCAGACGTTTGTTTTCCTTTCATCTAGAAACGCCTGTCTTTCATAGCATTCCTCAGGATGTTTTCCCATTTCGAGTTTGTACCATCTGAACGAGTATGATCGATGAAATGACACCTTTACATTCGCAACTAAAGTGAATGTCCTACTTTGTCTTTGTACGATATACCAAACAGGGATAAAATGCGACGACTGTCTGTTTGATTTCAAAATCAGTTTTTGTAGAGGCGATTCTGGTCACGGTTACCAGGACAGGTAGGTGAGTCGCCAAGCTCATCGATTTTAAAATAAACGTCGCGAGTGGAATTCACAGTGAAGCAAGGTTTTGTTTTACGCACAGGGAAGAGATTCTGCACTTCCTTTAGGTCTACACATCCTGGTTTGGGACAAAACAACAAAATTTTCGATACATTTTTAATGCTCACATTCTGAGCTCATTGGAGCTGGATTCGTTGTAACTAAGCCCTACTCTTTCACAAGCTTGTAGCTTGTGAAATAATAGTTGGGATAATTTGTAGTCTCATACAGCTGCTTTGCGAGAGTCATAAATATTTCTTGTCATTCAATATTGTACAAATATTTACTGTTACCAGCTGAAGTGCTCCATGCTGTAACTAAGCAAAAACGTTTCCAAATCAGTGAACAGTTCTGTCATCTTGTTGGCATTCGGAGGGAGCCATACCGATAACCTTTCATCCCTAATGAGTGTTCTTCACAGGTTTCAAACCACTCTAATAGTTCAAGATATCGACAAATACACTTCTTTGCAAATCGACTTGTTTTCAATGGGGGACTCAACTGAATCCCTTATTTATGGTAATCTTCAACTGGAATTGCTGCACAAAGCCACCTCATGTTTCGGTCAGTAGGATCTTCGGGATATCGCAGTATGTTTTCATAAAGGAAACTACTCACAAGGTTGCTGGAAACTCTCCGACAGCCCACGACCGGTTTTGCCCAATTCAGATTCAGGTAGAACATGAGGTTGACGGAAACTCGAGGACTGCGCCTACTTGATTAGCCCTCAGAAGGTTGAAACCAGTCCGGTGCTGTCGAAGAGTTTTCCGCAACTTTGTGAGTAGTATCCCTTATGAAAGCACAATAAATCCTTGTTAGTATGGAATGGTCTGAACTAGACATTTGAGCATAAGATTTTTACTAGCTGCCAATACACCCTCTTGCTTGGGGTTAGCTGACGATTTATTCATTCTTGTTTCTAACGCTCGACTTATTCTGTCATTCGCAGAATGTCAGTGCCTGAGGATGTGTAGTGGAAATGCCGGAAAAAAGCTGACGGTCAAGTAGATTTCAGCACAAATGCCGACATTTTCATTAAAGTAAGCTGCTTCGTTGACTGACGGAGAAACTGCGTGCAGTTATTGAGGAATTGGCCGTTTTTGTGTCATCGAACCGCCACTGATCATAAAGGTCGAAACGTGTCACGCAGAATCCGTTATGGCTGAACGTAATGTATTGATACCGGCACATTACGTCAGACACAGCAGGGGAAATCCCAAGCTGGAAATCCACAGAGAACCCGATAATCGGTAACCATAATTTTGGTGACTCTTTTCCAAAGCGATTGCGCAAAAGAGAGGCGGATGAATCTTCAAACATTCTGTGAGTTCGATCCCTCCTCCCACTCTGTTGTCCGACCGAATCGAGTTAAAATTTTGCATTGACAAGAGCGCCTCAAATTGTTGCTGCTTAAGTCCTTGGTTTTCCCCGTGATAGTGCATAAATTTCGGGTTTTTCTTGTTCTGCCAGTCATACGTATTCGGGTAGTAGAAAACCAAATAGCCATTCGAGGAGCGGAAGTCATACTTATCTGAGACATGGATTTGTTGCAGTTGCGTTGCTAGATATGGAGTTGGCTGGAATCTGTTCTAGAAAAGCTACAATTCCATCGCTGGAATGAACAGTCATGAGCTTCATATATCGTATGGTTCCGTGGTGGCTAGCTCTTACAGTAAGGACATCGGAAAAGACAGGCCTTGTTGATTGTGGTATCTACTTACCAAAATTTTCCACATCAACTAGAGGTAGACGAATAGCATACTAACGGAAGTTTGAAACAGCCTTGGACAGTTTTCAAACGTGGTCACCAGGACCAACGTAAACGAAACTACTTAATGAGGTAATTTTGCAAGGCTTCTGTTTGGCTTTAAATGTGGTCTCACGGGAAGCTAAGCAAAAGGTTTGTAATGATTTTCCAAGTAAAGGTGAAACAAAGCCACGCGGAACAAAGACACACAAATGAGACAGCTGTGCAGTAGCCTACTGGGTGCAACAATTATCCCGTAAGAGGAAAGACTTGAGTTTGAATCACTTTCAATAACTGTTTTTTCGTTTACACCGTGAGTACTTGGGCCCATAGTCATGTTTAAAGGCTGTGGTCCAAGAAAAACAGATGTCTAGCAGCTAACAGACCTGGATATCGGTGCAGCATATAACTATCGTCTTAATCTGTCTGTCCTAACTTATGTTAGGCATACCTAACGCACTTCACAGTATGATGTTTCGCCCTGAAGTTCAGAAGAAATTCACTGATACACCGATTGCGTCTGCGTGCTCGAGGCATGCGAGTAGTAAATCCGCTTCGCGCCTCTTGAAACATGAGATCTGTTGCGGAGTCACCTTGTAGCATTTGCTTGCAAATGAGTAACATTCAAGAATATCCAGGTAAGTTCAGGAAGATGCGTTCAAAGAGAAAATGGATATTCAGTTGCATATGAGAGTTTTGCTCCCCTGTCCAATAGTATGTAACCGTTCACTTGGCGTTTTCTAGCAAGTAACTCCGCAGCGAAGGCCTTCTTCCTTTCAAGAGTATCAGGCTGGATGGGGGAGGATGAAAACTACTTATAGCCAAGCCAACGGAACACCCTAACTCCGTCGGTTACTTCGTCTTCATTATATTGGCTCTAAAACTGGACCTTAGGTATTGTTCTGCTTCAAAAGTCCTGGCATTTTAGCAATGTTTCGAAGAGAAGCTAAGCTTAAAATCAGCCAATATAGATGAAAAACCAGGTTATGTTACAGAGAAACATCATTGCTACTAGTTGTTTTGTCGGCTGTCTTGACTTATTGACAATGTACTCAAGAACAAGTGGATGGAAAAGTTCAGAAACAAATCGATAAGATGTTGTGGAAGGCTGCCAAGTGTGGTGTGAATAAATTCACTGGATTTACACGGGTTAGTGGTCAAGAGGACGAGACTAGGTTCTTTCTTCAAAACGACCTTGTTGGTACACGATAGAAGGCAGGTTGAATGATGGGTTGATCGAAAGGCAAGAAGATCAACTGCTTGAACGTGAATTCTGATTAGCCGTCTCTATGTGTCATTGAACAACTACTCTCTTCACAAGGTTTTCTCGTCCTTTAATGTTACGGCGTCTTGTCAGACCTCAAGTGTACTTGTTACGATCAGCGCAGGGTCGGAATCCTCAGGTTCCGCAAGAAGACGTCTGGCGCCTAAGTCAGACGAAATATTTGGCTTACAGAATTAGACCAGCGACAAAGCCTGTAAATTTTTAGTTTTACTCATGGAGTTCATATGGCTAACGGAAGACGCTCGGATTCCGGTTAGACTTCTGCCGTGCTATGATGGCTGGGGAAATCACCTGATCAGTGTAACTATCCTACGACCACCCTAGACGCGCCACTATTTCAGTAAGATACTCTATCGTGATATCCTTTCAATTCAGCCCAAATGTGGGTATCTAATTTGAAGGTAAAAAAGGAAAAAGAGGATGAAGGTTGTTCTTCGAATTGTGAAAACGTTTCTATACTGTGAAATGAAACACTGGATATTTAACCTGAAATTGTTAGAAGTTTGCAGTATGAGATTTGTAAGCATCGCAAGATAGTTTTGCAGATACTTTGTAGGCACGGAACAAAAATCAACTCAGCCATAAAGTGATTTGCCAGCTACATGAAGCGTAACCAGTTGTCGCCTGTGACGTATTTGGGAGGGGATGCAATGTGGAGGCAGCACCTGAATTTACGTAAGCAAGCTGCTCAACCGGAAAACATCAGCGTTATTGAAAAAATGAGTGTCCCAGAAAAGGAAGACATCTACGAGAATGTAGTGCCAAAGCTGAGACAGTCATGAAGAAGTTTCGCTGAAAATTCCTGGCAAATCATGCCCATGTGGATGCGCCATATTCACCAGCGAGGTTTTATTTCAAATTTTGTTTTACGGAAGTTTATATACGCTGGATAGAAGTTTGTCACACCAAAGGAACCTACTAAAATAAATGGTCGTTTGTCGAGAAACGAGCATGACTGATGTGATGAAGACCGTGGTGAGACAGCAAAGCAAAATTTCAATAATTCATGCAGTCGGACTTCATCTATCGCCGTAAGTTTATCGCTCTTGAGATTTGGAGTTACTTCATTTTTTCTGTCGGGCTTTAGTTCCTTTGAAAACCTCACGTCACGTCGAAGTTGCATTCTAGGAGAGCTTTTTACAATAAACATGCACGCGTGTGTATCAAGTAGTATAAGCCGAGTTCAGCATGTGTATGTGGTAAAACATTCTGCAGGGAACCCTGGCAGGTCCGGTCAGTCATGGTCCCTTGTATTCTTAAATGCCACAAAAGTCGTTTGAACCTGGTGCCTGTTCACGACATATACACACTCATACTTAAAATCTATCTGAAAATAGGAAGCAAAATACGTACGGCAAAATATGTACCTCCTTGGTCCTCCGAGTCACACTTTTTGAGATCAGATGCAACTACCAAGATGAACTCGTTTGGCTAACACAGGTGCACGGTGCAGCTTAAGCAACTTGCGCAAGCTGAAATGTTACGAACTCGACAAATCTGCCAACATAGATTCAGAAGTCGTTCGTGACGTCCATCAACCGAAGTGTGGTGTAAAAATCATCCCAGGGAACACTGGGTTATATACTCGTGATCTGGCACATTTTCCTTCTGTATAATGAACTATCGAAACATTGTCCTACTTTAGAAATGGGTATTCGGCCTCAACTGTTTTCGGTCAAATGTTTAAATCGTAGGAGAAATCGATAAAAACCCTGATGCTGCACATACCTGAGGGAAACTGCCTAGTGTGTGCGACTGACCGTTTCTTTAACGCCTTTGGTAATGTCTGACAGGCAAGTCTACCAGGGAGATTTGTCTTCGTGGAAAGGTGGAGGCTCCGGGGAGGTTTTTTACGAGATTTTGCCGAAACCATGCAACTCAGTAAGCTGGCAACACACCCGAGGAAAGGCGACGGAGGGGCAAAATCGGATGGTATGCATTCTAGTCTTTAGCTCGTTGTTAGTTCCGTGAACAGACTGACTACAATACTTTTTCGTCCAGAGTATGTTTACGATCGCACTGTATTCGCAAAATGAAAGTTAGTTAGCGGCTGGAAACAACGTTTGTAGTGTGTTTGCAAGAGCTCACGAATAAAAACCACCGAGTTAAGGCGCATGTTCATACTAGCGTACTGAGACTTTCAGTCGCCCCAAAAAATGAACAGAAGCCTTCCGGAAATGTGCAACAGAACACACGTTTGCCTATCTTGTCTCCAAAGTGGCTTTCGCATGGAAGGTATCGTTTCTAATCTAGGATGAAGGCTATCACATTCTTCTAAATACCCGCCGGTCTGATATTTTTGTAGCCTAATACCCACCTACCAAATTCATCCGTCGCGTCAGTCATGGTGATTAACTACCTAGTCGTTTCCTCGATACAAGCGGGTATTGATACATTGCAAATATACCTGTTCTGAATGCGTTCATTCTTGGAAAGAACACACAGCGATTCCTTATTGTCTCACCTAATTCTCCTGAAGTTTATACGTGATGGAGTGAGGAAGCTGTCAAACAATCGTGTAACTCATCTTCATTCGGTCTTTAGATTGAGAATTGATTTAGACATTGCTATCAAGATAATGGCTACCCATTCAGAACCGGCCAAAGTCTTCCTAGGGAGGTTTTTTTTTCAAAGTCACTCACATCCTTGGGAGGGCGTTCGTGTATAAGTTCGTTCTGCTTTTCATCTAAACCACGGGTGCGCAGGAAATTGGTTGACGGGTTTATAATAAAACTTTTGGAGGTCCCTGTCATAATCAATTGTGATAACGTCCCCATTGATTGACAGTACAAAACATACATCGGTTTTCAGACATGTATTTTCCTTCACGTGTTCTTACTAGGCTCGGAAACATTTGATTGACATCACATGACACGGTAACATATATAGAGGAAAGTGGGTCGTGTCACGTGAATTTTTATGCTAAAATATTTATCCCTTAAAGACCTTATGATTTGGAACCAGGTGAGACTTCATTTTATTTTGAGCTTTCACCAAAATCATGATCTCGTTCGTGAAAAAGAGATCCATTGACTGTATATAGACCAGTTCAGTCCTTGCAACGTCCTGAGGGGTCTCGGCGGGATAAGTTCAGTAAAGATGTACACGTCATGCCACGACAGCGATAGGGGCTTTTACCGTAAATGTTAGACGGTCGCTGGCCCTCCGATCCGTTCTGCTTTCCTGACAACTTATTGTTCTACGTGATGTTGATATAGCGTTCGGTTTTTCACCCGATTGACTCAGAATGCCCTTGTTCTCTAGTGTACTAAAACGCGAATACGGCGAAGTTTGGCCGTTTTCTTGTGAGCCTCTCCTCCCATCAGAAGGCGAAGTTCAACAGTGACCACGGGCTAAAAACCTACGCTTCAAAAGCTAACGCCATACTGACAGTGGTTCCTGGAGAAAGCAGAACAATGCATTCTGGTAGAATGAAATAAACGCTAGAAAGAATTAAATGATTTTCCGTAGAGGACCAAACTAATCGGAAGTAGTGTCTGGACCTAATAAAACTTTCAGTAAGCCTGCTGGGCTTATATCCAAATCGGTTTGCCACTTGGTTACGATATCTGGGTAATGTTGGAACAGCGCTTTGCTGAAATCTACTTAAGCATATGTATCTGTGTTACCATTCCCCCTGTAGGAAAATTCGTGGCCAGATATTTCCATGTGGTGTTTGAAGCTTCCTTCCAAGCAGTGTCTCGGCTAGTGACATTCCATCACGTGGATTGGGGTTTGGCATCACTTGAAATGCCAACAGAAACCTTTGCAAGATTTCCTCCGTTAGTCATTTTGCTTTGAACTTTCAGGGTGTCAAAGAAACTTCCAGAATGGATGAGACTGCAGCGAACGGACATAAGTTGCACCATAATCCCGACAAAACTCTGCAAACACCGACGATATGAACTGACTGTGGTTGCTGGCGTTTCAAAGTAACTGAACAATTGTCGGAATCCCAGGTTTCTTGTGGCAGCTATGGGCTGTTCACTGGACGAATTTGCGGCCACCTTCTGTTAATGTCAGTCACAGTCGAAATGGTGTGACCACCAGCTGAAACTGTGTAATCGATATGGAGACAAGATGAAGGTTCGATTGGCTGCAGTCACCACCGTAGTTAGGTGACTTAGTCGCTGCGCCATACTGCGAAAAAGATTTGAAGACCTGTTTAATTTGGGAGTCTACCAGAAGAACGCTAACGTAACCGCGATCAGTGGCCTTCATCCTGTTTGTTCCTAGGTGGATCAGGAATGCTAGTTGTACCTCTTTCGGAATACCAACTCGTTCTGAAAATAAGAGGCCTCCATCGGCTAGTAACACGGCGTCACGCCGGTTGTAGTAAGGTCTCACTTTGCATTTTGGACAGCACACAGTCGTTAATTGCGCGGTACTTGGTGACCTGCTATAGTACACGGTCTTGGTCGGTAGTCTGGGGGACCATGTCAGCAGTCACTGGGCGAATGCAAACTGCCTTGGACATTGCGCAGTTCAACTCTGGTTTCAACTCTGATCCTGGTCTGATTGAATCAGTGAATCGGCTTGGCCTAGGCTGGTGGTGGACTGGTACTTGAAATTGAAGTCACATCCAAGAAGTAGAGTAAACCATCGCCAGAGATGGGTAACGGTACGCACGGGAATCCTATTCTTCGAATCAAATACAATACAATACAATACAATACAATACAATACAATACAATACAATACAATACAATACAATACAATACAATACAATACAATACAATACAATACAATACAATACAATACAATACAATACAATACAATACAATACAATACAATACAATACAATACAATACAACAATACAATACAATACAATACAAATACAACGTGATCGGTTAGTAAGGTTTACTGACGGCAATAAAGCAGGCAAGGTCTCCAAAGCTTCTTTTTGTATCTGACTGTAGCTGCTCTCGGTTAATGTCAATGATGTAGCTGCATGCGCAATGGCTTCCTGGCTGTTGTCAGGGAGCATAGGCGGTGAGATCAGTGCGCCAATACCAAAGTTTGAAGGATCTGACGCCATTACCATTCCCAGTACCTGTGCTGCGCTTGGAGGAAGGGCATTACAGATACACGTGCTTAGGCAGATCTCAGCATATAACACTGTCCCAGTTTCCCAGATGTCATGAATGTCGATAGAACACACACAAAGAATTGTTTTGGGGAAAGGCTTAAAAGCACCTAACAATCATTCACTATGAGAATTAATGGACGAGATGAATGCAGCATGCATAATTTCGTTCATTCGTAACCAACCAAACTATTGGCCCTACTGAGCAAACGTGCTACACTGGTTCACTCATTGTGGACTTGGACAGCCATCAATGTGCGCATCCGATTTCCTCAAACTCCTACCCAAGAAAAAGCGATAGATAACAAGACGTTTATCGGGACCTTCTTCTTCTTGCCTTCTCTACCTCAGACCCGTATTCATGGCTGCATCTTTGCTCTACAAGGAGGTTAGGACGCTACCAAGGAAAATATACTTTCCAACACAAAGCTGAATCTGTCCATATAACTATATAAACGAAACTTAAATGCACACTTCGCCTCAGATCATTTTCAACTTCTTTGTAGTGATGGTCCCCAAGCAGTCACATGTTTTTTTAATTGCTTAGATGATGATTTCTGAGGATAAAGACCCATGCAGTTTGTGAGTTGTATACCTTTCTGAACAGTGCACTTGTAGATTGAGGAAACCCCGATGCTCAGAAGGGAGGAAACAACTTAACGGTGCTTCTGAGCTGCTCCGCATAGTGTAACTACTTGCAGGAGGAAAATTCAAGTGATATTTAGAAGAACTATTCTTTCTTTAGACAGATTTTTGTACTTTAGAAGAGCAAACACTGTTGTGCTAATCCAGGTGAACTTCGCGGCTTCTCGTGGGGTGGCTACTGTAGTCAGCAAAGGAGGGATGCAAACAAAGTCTGTCGAAAAATGATTGACGTTTAGTAAAACGGTCGCCATATCTCCAGGGTAGCGTCAGCTGAGCGAACAAATGTGCCTACACAGCTGGTGAAACTAGAGCCATTCGTGCGAATGCATGCAATGTAGACTGAAATGTCCCCTAATACCCGCCCATTTGTAGTTCTTCGGCGTACTGAGAAAGAATAAAGACCTTATCATTCTATAACCTAATAAGAGCTCTGGTTTCCTACAGAGCCAATCACATTCAGTAAATAACTTGCATTCCAAATGATGCATAAGAGTTTAAAAGCGCATCGAGGGCAACGATTGTGTAAGCTTTTAATGGAAAGATATCGCTCAAACTAAAAAAACCTGTTAGGGGCAAACGTCGTCAGTGAAGCTACTGCAAGTTCTATGGAACTAACTGATTCACAGTTACCACAGTTTTTTCGGACTCTTAAAGTTGTACGGTTAAGTACGATTTGGCAATATGGTTGAAACCAATGAATGATGAGGTATCCATATATTTATTCCATGACAGTTTCTTTATGGTAACGCTGCCGTTCAGTGGGGCTATCGGAGCAAGTATGCCCCATTAACGAATTTGGGGTGATTATGTTTGAAGCTAGCAATAAATCTTGCTCTACTGGTAGGTGAGCCAAAGCGTGTACTTCATGTGTGAATAAAAATGTTTGCTCCAGTGTTTAGGCTTCGTAGTATCAACGATTTAACTGAGAGGCTATGGAAAGCCCTGAGGGACCAAGTTCAATGGATATTTCGATGACCAGCCTCCACAAGGAACAGAAGAAGCTCTCATTCTTAGGAGAGGAAACAGAAAACCTTCATCGCTAAGCAGCGAATAGGGATATAACGACCAGGCAATGATTGACACCTATTTATAGCGAGAATCTTTCTGCAGTCACAGAAACCGTACTGGCTAGCCCTTGAGAGAAAGAAAATTTCCGGTTGGACGTTTATTTTCCAGAGGGGGCTTTACAATGGCTGTCCTCCTTCCCCTTCAGGAACTTGAGGTGCTGCTGGAACTGGTAATTAGAGGAGATCTAGTCGGAGATATATTGGGATGCCTTCTCATGCGTATGGTAAGGCCTATTCAGTGTGCTATGAAACCAGGTTCTTCTTGGCACACGCAACTTAACTTTGGTTCATTAGCCATAGTGCCTACATCTTCGTCTACCAAATTCCATGCAGTCTGTCATTTCATAAATGAACATTTGGTCATCTGCATGAGCAGACCGAAAGGTAATTTTGGCTGAGAATAACCGAAAACGTGCAAGCTAGAGGGAAGGCGTCTTTGACAAAATCAAGTAAGTCCACTTCAAGGGCCAACCAAATGTCACCTAAACGACTACAACCAGCGTTTTCCATTGTCCATATTCACTTATTAGAGACCAGACACTTGGAACATGAGAGCTACGCCTGTGGCCTCATCTCGAACAAGGGAAAGATGGTCATTTCAGTGAGGGAACCCATTCATAAGGTTAATCCGGTACACTGAGGCGGTTGTCTTTGAAATAATGAAAATGCACCTGTGTCGATTGAAAAAAACCCTGGTGATGCGGGGAGTGAGTTATTAAAGGTTAGTCATTTCTTCCCTAAATTTTAGATTCTTTTTTCTATAATTGTGACAGCACAGGCACATGCGGAACTACAATGAAATAGAACTTTGTAGATCCCCAGTGTTGTACACCCCTTGCAAATTCATTACGAGAAAGTACTGCTTCAGATTGTCCTATCCAGAAGACTGGCTAAGACTAGAGAGGGAAAACCAACTGAAAACTGCCAGCTTCCTCCAAATTCGGAACCACTCATAAGATGTCTTACTTTTTCGTTACACCGTGAGATCTTACTAAATCGAAATGTCGCGTTGTCTGTTGACTTCGTGGGGCTGATTTCCTTCTAAATGAGATTGTTTTCAGTTCGTTTTGGTTCCGAATTAATAATTCTGACCCGATTACCGGTTTGCCAGAATAAAGATAATCTACTGATCAGCTAAGAAACAGCGGCTCCATAAAGTCTCAGAAGAAAGCCTGGTCCAACAGCTATTAACCACCCAACCACTCACTGATGATATCGCCTGGATTGGTGACGAAACATTTGCAAGTTAATCGCCAAGATCGGCGAATAACACCATGGCAACAAGCACAGTGAGCCCACCCGAGCTGACAATGTTCCAGGACACTTTCAACAGTTATGAGGTAACCATCTGAGAGTGGAGGCCAAGCCGGTTGTTAGGAGACAGTTGACCGGAAACACCCATTTTAGAGACAGTGAGTATCAGCTAATCGCTGAACATTGAAACGTGTGCAACCACCGGCGAAATCAAGGACCTCTGGATCAATCATTGAACGAGAATGACCAGTTTGGAGGAATCAGAGCTAAGACAAGACGCACAGTGAACAGGTGAGAGTAGTCTGCTTCCGGAGTCTCGAATCAAGGTCACATTCATGGCTCAATAAAAAAATCTATCCAACTCAATGGCTTCCTGCTACAATATAGAAATTGACCCCATTCATAGAGAAACATCATCGAGCCTGATAATCCAGTGATGACCGGTACAAAAGAACACTTCTGAGTTACTCAGACTTGAGACTGAGGAAATGCTATTTATTGAGAATGTCAGATACAGGTTTGTAAAATACGTGTGAAGAGATTTCCACCATAAAACAGTAATAAACATTCGAAAATATATCCGTGATTCGGAGTGAACTCCACTTTTATACCTTTCAGCATATTATCTTACCCACTACTTGATTCACTGATGTCATACAGGGAGACGCAAAACTCAGTTAGTATGTATAGTATCAAGGACATTACATGTCACAAACATCAGCAAAAAATTTCACTTATATGTTTGGTAGTCATCTTTAGCTTACTGAAAAATTTCCAGTGCATTGAAATTACAGTCGTTTGCCTCATTTCACATTCTACTGAGTGGTAGGTCGGTGAATGTCATCCCACTTGTGCTAAAGTACCATATTTGAGCGGTACTTCTTTGGTCCAAGTTCTACTAGAAACTGGTTTTTCAAATGCTCCACTTTCCACGCTATCAGTTTATAGAACTTGGACTAATAAGACCGAGTTTCTTCAAGTTTCACTCCAACAACCCGATCTTTCGTAACCGGCCTAACTGTATCGGAACAATCGATTCATTTATGTCACGCCTCACGTCCATTGATCGTGCAAATAATCGGATGAAACGTAGCAGAACGCCCTTTTATTTCGTCTAAAATCTAGTTCACTGTCCACCATGATAATCGGTACCATGGTTTATCGGAACCAACCTAGGTTTGCAAATCTGTAACCATTTACGAAAGTCCAAATCTGACAGGTATAAAGTTGAGTGAACGAAAACAGTGTTCGGTATTGCAGCCTAACCCAGCCTTCCAGATTGATACGTCCATTGACGAAAACTGCACTCATCCTCGCAAATAGTCGAGTTCCAACACCCAACCATCATGCAACTTTTAGTTCTGCACTAAATGAAATAAACTGGGGTGTGCGCAGCCAACATATCGGAAAATGTGCGCTCTCCATTTAATGAATCCAAGATTAATAACTTTCTCACACACACGCACCAAGAGGAAAGTAAGCGGAACAACAGTCTACTTCAAGGTCAGTCTCAGGGACGCGTTGTGTCCAATCATCTCGCTTCTACCTACGTCATCCCAACTGCCTGCTTTGTCACTGTAATTTTCTCTTGGGAAAGCTGTCCTGATGTGCTTCGGACCATTACCTTTTGGGCCACCACCTGTTACATCAGCATGATTTGGAATTTTTCAATGTTCAGTTAGGTTATTAAGTTTGCCACTATTCTGTATTAAATCTTCCACAGCTCAAGGTATATTGATTTGGGCTATCAAACTAGTGAATGAGTTTCAGCCAGACCCTTTGACTAGCGTTCTGCTCAATTTGAGAACGCGATTGACGGTGCAGGTAAAATTGAAAAGGTGATGAAACGATGTATTATGGGTTTTCTTCCGTTTTTTCCCGAAACAGTGAGACATTTTTTCTACCACTTCACGGACAAGTACAAGTGTAATTTAGGGACAAAATGTCGACAAGTGTGGTATGTTGTTCCTCATTTGAGGATCCTATTCCATTTGCGGGATTAATATCACCTTCTGTACGCAAACTACTCGACATATCTCTTATGACATGCTTTCTCGGGAGCAAGAAATGACTGAAAGACAGACGTAATTGTTCTCAGTAACATTCCGTTTCAGTTCGAATTTCCGAAGGTACACCAACGCAGCTATCAAGATAAGAATAGGAGGCACGTATTGATGCAATACCTTCATTCGTATATTGGCACTGATAGTAAATGCCAACCAAATATGTGTTAATCTCGTTGAACCAGTGGCAGCTATCAATCAATTAGAAAACTTTGGAACCGATTTAGAAGTCATCGTTTCACGACGTCTTAGTAAACAACTGGTGGTTACGTTTAGTCACCGGTACTGTTTAGTCAGTACTCTGCCTAATGTTGAAGTCATAGAGTGAAAGTTTGCGGCATCGCAAAAGCTTTTTTCTTTGTTCTGAGTCTTAATGCCTTCCTATTACCGTGAGCCCCGGTCTGGATAGCCGATTGATAACCTGGTGCGCTTGGCCAAACCAGAAAAAATCAATGAACGTACAAACCGGGGGATCTATTGATCGTACAAGCGGGTCAAAAAAGTGATACAAAGACTACAACTCATCTGTCAAGGACGAGTGAAGAACAACCAATGAAATCTGTCTCAATGAAAACTGTTATTCCATTGGCTGTTATTTAGTCCCGTTATGTTAGGAGCTGGTTCTCCTAATAAAGTTTTGAAACTATAAAGACAGTTTTCAAAAATGGAAGAAAAGTCACACACTGGTAAACAACTCATATTACATTGTTCATTGTGAGCCGCGATCTAAACTGGACACCGTGTGATACCGATACCATGACCTTGCCGCACAAAAAAGCGTTGCTGCTACAGCCTCTTGTTGAAACGAATAAAAGTTGTTTGCTACGCATGTTTCTCTTCATTCCGGTTCACTAACATCAGTGAAATTTCGTATGAGGAAAACCCAACTTTGAGTTTCACCGAGATGACAAAAGCTATTAAAGTACCCTGACTACTGATGCTGTTCGCTTCATCAGCAGTCAGCATACGAATCAAACAGTGAGTAGATTTCAAGCGAGGTGAGACCAATCAGTAGGTTAACAAGCCTTGCATGCAAACCCGCGATAAAGTTTGCCGGAGTACCATAGCAACCAAGCAACTTTGCAATAAATCCAGACAGATGTCTCTGCAAAGCATCCATCGGAAGCAGTAGCAGCAAAGTCCGTCGCCTGAATAATGCCATTAAAAAAGTGGCCTATAAAACAATATGGATGTTGGTAGGGCTAGTCCATGGGTAAGTCAACTGAAACAATTTATTATGTTGCCCTGCTTACAGGGCAGTCGGTGAAATGTCAATAAATATGGGAACTCCCTTCTTTGAGCAATGAAAATTCCGAATGGCATTATCACTTCTAATACTCCACTATCATGTTGATAGCCTGAGTACTATTCAGATCGCACGAAACAGGTTCACACAAAACGAATGTGATTATCAAATTTCGTAAAAGTTGAATTCACGTAGAACATAATGTCGATGGAAACTCGGGGACCGCTCCTACCCGATAAGCTTTAAGAGGGGTAAAACCGGTCGTGGGCTGCCGAAGAACTTTCAGCGACAATTGATTAGCTTCCTTTAAGATAACTATGAGTAATATTCAGTGGACCGAGCGAACGCGAAGAGAGCAGAGTATGAAGCAACAAAGATACCAAACAAACCAATCAATTTCTAAGTAACATTATGTAAACTTTTCATCCTGTTTGAGTTGAATCTCTTTGCGAACTATATAAGCACAGGCTTAAAGAGGGAAAATCTCACCTCACAGGAGATGTACATTACTACTACTTGGCCAAAATAGGATGTTTACCAACCAGGCGAACGCTTACGTGCCCAAAATAAATTCATTGGAATCATACTGTAAGTTTCGGAATAGCCTCACCTTATCTGCCTCTATGTTTGCGGTGCTTCAGCGCAAAAAGACCGAAAGCAAGCCTTTTCCCAAGGGTTCTGTCTGCCTAATTCAATGGATAAGGAGGTCAGTCTTTAAATTCGCTCGTCTGGTCCTCGATGAAAAATCTATCAGCACGGTCCGGATGATTGAGTCTGCACAGATGGAAATCTAGGATCCGAAGTGAACACCAGGATAATTCAAGGTCACGTTCTAACGTTCATAAACGAGAGATTCATCTGGGTTCCAGTTGAGTCTATCGAAAAAAACAAATTAGTTTGCAAATGAGTGTATATTCGCTAATTTCGTAAGCGTTTATGATGTTCCCAGGTAATTTGGTTGACGGAAACTCGGGGACTGCGCCTACCTGATGAGCACCAAGGAGGGCGAAACCGGTCGTGGGCTGTCGACGGATTTTCAGCAACCTTATGAGCAGTACATTGCAAAGATATACAAGTAACCACAGTGTTTGCCTCTGCAGTATGTAGCATGGTAGGGAGAACAATGCTTCTAAAATGCGTCTGCTCCGGGTTTGCAACCATTCAGACTAATGACTGCAGGATATTGTCCCATGCAAATCCCTTCTACTTAGACAGGCTTTCTGTACACATTTCTGACGACCCATGTCAAGACGAATGCGATGATGCTTCAGGTATTGGCTGAGCTTAGATAAAAGTTGCATGTGGATATCAGGGTCGCAGGATGTTGGGCCACTGTACTGTCTTCAATAAAATCGGGGTTTTGCTTGCAGAGCTTTAGCAACATTGGTCGGATTGGACCACGTAAGAGGACCAAGTCACACAGAGATGAATGCAAGCTGGCTAGATCACATAAAGCTGGGAGACGAACGAAAAATGGTCGTCGGAAGAAAGCTAAAAAAATGCTAATCTCGGTTTGAGTTCGCAGACAAAACGGAAATTTGGAAGAATGGCCTGGATATCTTCAGATTTCAGGTTGATCAAGAATTATTCACCTGATTGCTCCAACGCGAACTAGCGCTGTGTTTGGTGCAATCACTGTCATCTTAGACAGCACGCAAGTGCACCATCTTGAGCGGAATAGAAATCGCTGTGCAGCAGCATTCTTATTCTAAGCACGCAAGTGCACCATCTTGAGCGGAATGGAAATCGCTGTGCACACATGTGCCCACCAGAAAACTGGAAAACAGAATGAACTGACGAAGGACAAGTTGCTACTCACTGCGCTAACGCTTTCATGGTTTATTAGTCTCTCGATTAATTGAGAGAGGCTTCCTTTGTACGATGCACATCAGCGACTTCTTGATTCAGGCTGCCAAAACATGGGGATTGCAGAATCGTTTTGCATGAATAAAACGGCAAGCAAAGCGACCCACAATGTTTCACACTGCTTCGCATTTAATAGACTTGTGACAATTTCTACCCGTGGCGAACACGCGCAAATCAAGGCATGGCGTGCTTGTTCGTGACAGACGATCTGGTGCCAGTATAGTGCATTTTCAAGCCAATCTATTCATGCAGCGAGGCGTATGCTGAAAGCCCAGCTTAGGTAGCATTCACCTGAAAATGTATGTTGGTCACTTGACTCGCAAGTTAATGATAATTTATGGATGAACTTGTCAGGAAGTGAGTCATGCGCACATCATACCACTCCATCCGTTTATTCTACGAGGACATCGGTGCCAACGAGTGGAATTTATGATTTTCCTTGATTACATGTCAGATCCCACCGCACAGTCGAACTCAGAACTCAGAAAATCAACACTTCAATCAGATGGCTTACGGAAGCTAAATAACGATAGTTGGCAAGATAAAAATGCTGGACCATCAATTGCTACCCCTGCTCCGGAGAAAGGTTTTTCTTCGTTTTCCCTTTCCTGTCTGTGAAACTCCTCTTTTCATTCACTTACTGAGTGCCTGGAAGATAATTTAACCGTCCATTTTGGGACAGTCAGTAGCTCAATTATGGGGTTACAGGTGTTTAGACCTTAGTAGATTTGCTGTGCCAGTATTTTTTGTTCAGCAGGTCTCAGTTGAAACGGGACCAAGGCCGAATTCGGTTTATTCCAACCATTGCAGGAGATGGAATG